>NC_133334.1:179130468-179392968 GCF_042186555.1 Aquarana catesbeiana
ATGTCACCCACATGCACAGGCTCCATCTAGGGGTGCAAAACCATATTGCACCACTCGGAGCTTAGGTGAGGGGAACCGCTGCGCACCGACCCTGGTCAGGGAAACCGCACAGCAGCATCCCCCCCGCGTGCCGGGAAGAGTGAAAGGTAGGGGATACTCACCTCCAAAGGAGGGCGAGGAAGTGTGGAAGCCAGTGATCACTGGTAACTAAATGGTGTAAAGAAGAAGAAAAAACAACAATGATTAAAAATTATTAGGTGGAATCATGTACAAAAAATGTTGATGCCTATATAAATTTTCAAAGAATCGTTTCTGCAATAAATATATTCATGTTCTAGATTAAAAGGTCACCAATCAGGCAACCATTTTTTATCTATGAATGACACAAGGTCACAGTGATTTGTAAAAGAATATTCTGATACGCAGTAAGATGTAAGTTATTAGTTTGTCTTACCAGAAGCAAAGCCTTTCAGTAAGGGTGCATAAGTGATTGCTTCATTTAATCCTGGAAAGGTAGTAGTCTGTAAATTAAAGATCCAATGCTGCTCATGCTGGGGCAGCGTTTTGTTCCAGTCGCCCCCCTCAATCAGGAATGTGTATCCTGTTGAGGGAGACGAAAGTTACTTTGGGCATTCTGTAGTGATGATGGAGAGCAACGTGCTGCCTACGGGTAAATATCTATTGCCAATCTCCATGCTGTATACGTGTTTGTAAATCTTGTGCCAAAATTCTTGCTTAGTTTTTCCTACATAGTAGGCCCCGCATTGGCAGGACAACAGATAAACAATTCCTCGTGTTTGGCAATTGGCAAAGTGTTTTGGAATAAGAACTCTTATTACTCCCGTTTGGGAGTAAGAAATCTTTTTCCTTCCTAATGAGATAACAATATGAACAGTGACCGCAGGGGAAAGATCCTTGTGTTGGACAATGTTTTTTTTACAGGTGTTTTGTCTGTAAATTCGCTTTTCACTAGTCTGTCTTTTATGGAAAGAGCTCGCCTGTATGTAATCAATGGTTTTCCTGGTACTAGTGGTTCAATCTTGGGGTCAGCCCTAAGGATCGATCAATGTTTTTCTAGAATTTTTTGATTTCCAAATGTTGGTTAGAGAAGCTCATTATTAGCCTCATGGGCTCGCAGTTTGAATTGGATACTGATCTTGACTTGTGCAAGAGCTGGGATCAAGACTGTCGGATTGTCCTATTGTATGCCTTTCTTAGGCATGATAGGCTGAAGCCGTGGGCTAACAGTCGATCCTGAAGTATGGCTGCTTCTTTTTTTAAAGTAATGATAGGGCTTTGCATCATCTAGCCGACTAGGTTGCCTATACGTCCCATCCCGGCATATCATAAAGAACAAGATTCCTCAAGGTTTGTTACTTTAAATGGACGCAAGGCAGTAATATTATAAAAGTACAAAATTTATTGGAGAAACAATAAATAAATCAATAAATGTAATACAATGTAAGTATGAATGTAAACAGATAACTGATGATAAAAAAACATCTATATAAGGGGAAAAGACCAGCTTAAAAAGAGGAGGGAGCTCGCAAAGGAATAGTCCTATGCGTTTTCAAATGCACTCTGAAGTACGGATCTTCCTCAGGGACTTTAACAGTTTGTACCACTCCCAATGCTGTAGTTCTAAAAGGATAACAAAAATATGCTATCAAAAACATGCACTAAATGGATTTGTACATTTGATAGGTATATATTATCCATACAGCAAGTTCAAAGAATCTTTCTTTAAAAGCTAAAAAATATGTATACTGACCCCAAATATTTAGTTGTTTCACCAGCAGCTGAAAAGACACACTCAAATAATAAGAATGGAACATTCATCCGTGTCAGACCAAGAAGCGCCATGCACAGGACATCCTGAATTCACCCATACTCCAAGAGATTGCTATTAGTTGCTTTTAGAGGAGTTGTGTTTAAAAAGTGTCAGGATATAAGTAGTCGCAAGAATTGATCACATGATGCTGGCTGACCAGATTTATCATACCTTACACGACACTATTCCTCATTATGATGCTAAATGGAATCCTTGGTTTTTATCTAGGCTCCAAGTCTGACCATTTTATTTTTTGAATATTATTTGTATTAAGACTTTGTTTTGTTTTTTCTACTTTTTGTTTCTTGCTGTATTTCATTTACTCGTTTAAGTTTAGACTTTCAGAATCCGTCAATTGTTTTAATAGGCATGTCCAACAGTATGGTATATTTCTGTACCTAACTTATGTGAACAATATCTGTTGCCTGAATTCTCTACGCTTATTGTTCTGACTGTCTTGTCTTACATTTGTTTTCTTTTTTGTTACTAAATTAAAGCCTTTTGAAAACAAAAAAAAGTGTCAGGATAGTGTCCAACTAAAATAGCGATAAATATATATACATTGCAATCAGAAACTAGAAAATCCTACATAAAGCTAATATTTGATTACCACAGAGTAGACTCATACCTTAATATTAAAAGGCTTAGTTCATATATGTATATTTCATGGAAGGTGTATCACATCCAGAAGGGGTTCTCATATAAAGCGGTGGAGAGATATACCACCTGCAACTATATACAGTGAGATCCTGAAGTTCACATCCTTAAGGACAATTGCTTGTAGAATGGCAATTGTTAGCACCTAAGGATGATAGAAGACATAAATGTATAAGGAAAAGGTGAGCGTCTTGGGGCTAACAGGAGTGACCCCAAAGTGCTAGCCCAAAAGAGTCTAACTATGGTAAGAAAACTTGCCTTAATGAATGGAGCAGGAGTGTATGGTCCGTCAGCTGCAAGGTCAAAAGAGACTGAGCAGTGAGACGATCTAGCTTATAACTGTGTTGCAATTGCTGGTTAATTGGACACAGCTGATGTGTTTCCAAGGAGTATCTTGAACACCATAGAAAGGCCTATCTAGAAGACCAATAGCAGCCCTGACACAAACACTCCCCCATGATGTAACAAGCACACCATCCAAAGTTTAACCCTTAAGCCAAGGGAGCCGATGTAAGCCGCCACATAATCTCACAGACTGCGCGCATGCTGACAGAACTTCACTGGCGCACAGTCTGTCCGGGCTGCGTGCGCAATGGCATTGCTAGTTGCTGTGACAATGGAAGAGCTTAGCTCTAACATCGGGGAAATAATATACCCCATGATAGCATCACATAGCGCAGCAGTATCACCTCGCCACAGAGTGCAATGACATACATTGCAGACAGGAACAGCATTCATAGGGGTCAGTACCCCAAACGTAAGGAAAAAAAAGAAATATATATACACCGCAAGATGTTATTGCAAACCTGAGCTTTGAATAGGGGAAACATTTTTGGTGGCTTAAGTGAAACTAATCAGTTATTAGATTTACTGAAATCGATTTTAAGAGAATAGTGAGAACATAGAAATAAAAAATATGATGGAGGAGGGTCAGTCCAGTGTCCAAAGTCCGAAACTTCAAAGAGTGGCACGGAAGAACACCCATAATGGCATCTGAGCTGCAAATACTGACAATCAAGGAGAAAGAAGAAGAAAAACATTTTGGTAAATATTTAACAATTCATTCAGTTTCTGCACAAAAGTCTGAAGCAACCCATCTGGGCGACTCCAGATGATGAAGATGTCGTCAATATAACGAAACCAGATGATTACACGATCCATGAAGGGAGTCATGTCGTCTGATCTGTTAATCATGTTATTACAGAGAGAACAAAGATGGATATTTAGATTAAATGCGACTACCTTCCCAGGCCTAAATGAGATGATTACCTACAAACCATTTTTGGAGGATTTCGTTTCAGGACGCCCAGAAATACCATGATCCATAATTGGCTCTATTCAGGGATAAACTATCTCATCTCGATAATTAAGAGTTCTGGTCTCTGTGATGATTCAAACATAACCCCCCCTTCTTTCAGGTATCAATATGCTCTGTCATTTACCATATGTACTGCTGTCGTTTGGGGCCCCCACTTTTTATGGCTCTCTTTATAGCTCTTTTAATTCTGTTTTGTCTTGCTGATGTTGCTGTATTGTGTACAATGCTAATTTTTGAAACATTGTTAAATATTTACCAAAATGTTTTTCTTCTTCTTTCTCCTTGATTGTCAGTATTTGCAGCTCAGATGCCATTATGTGATGCTATCACGGGGTATATTATTTCCCCGATGTTAGAGCTAAGCTCTTCCATTGTCACGGCAACTATCAATGCAATTGCACACGCAGCCCGCACAGACTGTGCACCGGTGAAGTTCTGTCAGCGTGCACGCAGTCTGTGAGATTATGTGCTGGCTTTAAGCTGGTCTTTTCCCCTTTTTATATAGATTTTTTTTTTATCATCAGTTATCTGTTTACATTCATACTTATATTGTATTACATTTGTTGATGTATTTATTGTTTCTCCAATAAATGTTGTACTTATATAATATTACTGCCTTGCATCCATTTAAAGTCCCAAACCTTGAGGAATCTTGTTCTTTTTGCTTCTTTTTTAAAGGAGTCCTCAATGGAGCAGTTTCTTCTCACCCGAAGGTACTGTCCATAAGGAGTTGAGTCTTTTAACGGGGCAGGGTGGAAACTTTCCGCGTGCAATATTGTATTGCCTGCTGTATCTTTGCGGAAAAGGGTTCTATTTAGTTTACCTTCCGGGTCACAGTCCAAGAATGTAGCCCAGACCTTGTACAATGAATTCATTTAGAGCTTGATCATTGTTAGAACCTTGCTGCAGAATTTTTCGTATGGTCTCCAATCCTTGGGAGTGGGGAATTGAACTATAAAGGGCTTCTACGTCAATAGTGATGTGAAGCGCATCTTGGGGAGTTGTAAGTTCTTCAATTGTTTTAAAGAAGTGTATCGTAACTTTGATGAACGAAGGTAAGGAGACAACATACTGCTGCAAGTAAGAGTCGATGACCCGGCTTAGATTTTCTGACATTCCTCCATTCCCGGAGACTATGGAAAATTTTAAAGTATGCCTCCAGACCACCCATCCACCCCATATGGGCTCAAGCTGTAGACAGGTGGAGGCATATATAACCAAAGCTGGAAATTTTATTACTTATCATTTTTATATTATGTGATATATAACATAAAGGTGTATCATTTTCTTTGATGAACATTGGGTAAGCATAACCAGTTCATAAAGAAAAGTTGTAAAGAAAACTAATCCTCTTAACTAAAGTGAATCCTTATGCTGTTGAGGAATAAATCAGTATTTGAAATAACCAGGTACCCCAAGTTCGTTAATAGCGTAGTAAACAAGAAGAGAAGAGAAAAAAATAAAAACAAAAAGGGGAAAATAAATAGACATTACATTGTAAAAAAAACATATGGGTAATATAATTTTCATATTGAATATCAGATAAGGAATTTTTTAGGTTACCCTGCTTAAGAGATGTCATAGGAGGACAAGAAGTAAAATATAAGAAAAAAAAGAAAGAGAAGAAGGAGAAAAAGAAGAGGAGAAAAGATAAATAAAAAATAAATCTCTCGGAGGTGATGACCTGGCTCCTGACATGGACATGTAATACAACAATGATATCACAAGGATTTTAGCATGGTAACAACAACGACTGTTCAAAATCAGAGGAAAAGAAGTGTTTAACCCATGGTTGCCAAATCATACGGAATTTGTTTATATTATTGTCTTCAATAGCTGTCATTTTAGCAAAAATGAGAGCTTTGTTCATTCTATGTTTGGCCTCCGCCACAATTGAATTTTAGGTCTTCCATGCCTTGGCTATTGTTTGTTTGGCCACTGTATTAATTTGAATAAGTAGTTGGAATTGTGCACTGGTGAGTGAAGCCGGTTTAAGATTTAGAAGTGCAATAGTAGGGTCTGGAGCAATAGAGATATCTAGAGCTTTAGATGCTATTGCAAATATATTTTTCCAAAATTTTTGAGCCACCGGGCAATCACACCATATGTGGAAATGGGTACCTGGTGAAGAGCAACCTCTGAAACAGCTATTGGGATAAGAAGGAGTACATTTTGCTATTCTAGCTGGTACTAAGTACTACCGTGCCAGAACTTTGAAGTTAGTTTCCAAAGCAAAACAATTAGGAGATGATGATTTGGTAGCTAACCAAATATTAGACCAGTCATTGTTGTCAAATATTCGTCCCATATCCTGTGCCCATTTATCAGTATAAGATGGAAGTACCTTGTTAGTTATTAGTAATGAGAATCTGATACACACATGAAATCAACCCTCTAACATGTGGGTCACTTATACAAATATGTTCGAATTGGGACATTTGATTAAGTGATGTACTTGAACTAAGGAGATGCGTATAGAAATTCTTAATTTGTAATGGAATATCTCATTACTTAAGAGTCCGTGATTCTTACATAACATAGGAAATGTTTGAAGAGTATCGGTGGATAATAGCTTATAAAGTCTAGTCAAATTTTTAGAAGACCATGCAGAGAAAGATTTAGGAAATTTCCAGGCAGGATAAAAGGCTGGATTCCCGAGAAAAGAAAGGAGGGGATTATGTTTTGATTTGAGATTATGTGAGCTACCAAACCTATCCCAAATAGCCAATGAATGTTTTGTGATGTGGTTAGTAAGATGAGATCTATCTTTTGGTTGAATCCAAAGCAAATTGGCAACAGAGATGGGGTCATAGTCGATGGATTCAATAGCTACCCACAAGGGTATGTCTTCAGATAAATGATATTTAGTTAATATTGATAATTGAGCTGCATAGTAATAAGAGGAAAAGTTTGGTAGCCCCAACCCCCCCTCCCCCACAAGAATTCCTAAAGTATAAAGTGGATTTAGGAATACGTGGTTTAATATTATCCCAAATAAAAGACATAACCCTACGTTGTGTGAGAAGTGAGAAGTATGACGGTAGAGAAACACGAAGTACCCTATACAAATATAAGAACTTCAGTAATATTGACATTTTTATAGCATTTATTTGTCCCAACCACGATAATGGTAATGAGGACCATTGTTTCATTAAGGCTGTAACTTGTTTTAACAAAGGTAGGTAATCGGCTGCAAAAAGATCTGAAAGTGAGAAAGTGAGATGTATTCCTAAATATGGTAACTGACGATTAACCCAATTGAATGGTAAAGGAGTTTGAGCCTGATGCATTTTATAGAAACATTCAGTGCATTTGATTTGGTGTGGTTTACGAAGAGTCTGGAAATATGTATCTAATATATTGAGAAGATTTGGGTCAGAAATGTGAGGATGAAATAAGAAAATAAGTATATCGTCTGCGAAGAGACAAAGTTTGTGATGGTGACCGCCTAATTCAATATCTTTGATATCTGGGTTGGATCTAATTAATTGTGCTAAAGGTTCTATACATAGGGCGAAAAGCAGCGGGGATAAGGGACAGCCTTGCCTTGTGCCTCTTCTAATATCCAGCATTGCTGATTTGTAACCAGCGTATTTGATATATGCCTTGGGATTATTATAGAGAGAAGAGACCCAAGTCAAGAAATGTTTACCAAAACCCCATTGTTGGAGTGTATATTGCATATAAGGCCATGTGACTGAGTCAAATGCCTTTCTGATATCCAAAGATAGAAGACAAGTCGGGATAGGTCTAGATTTGGCAGCTTGAATGAGTAAAAGAGCTTGTCTAATATTATCTCCTGCCTGTCTCTTGGGTATGAAACCTGTTTGATCTCGGTGTATTAGGTGGAGTATGAAATTGTTCAAATGTGATGCAAGAATCCTGGCTAGTAATTTAATGTCTAAATTGAGAAGGGAAATGGGGTGATAGTTAGTTAGACCAGGAAGTGGAGTCAGAATGTGGTTTGGGTAGCATAACTATGATAGATAATAGTTAATGACTCAGGTTGAAACAAATGGCCTGCCAAGAGAGAATTAAGGGCTCTGGTTAAGACTGGAGTTAAAATGTGCTCATCAGGGCCCAGCCTTTTATGTAATTTTAATTCTTTAATAGCAGTCTGGACTTCATTAGTTGTAATAGGGTGCTCAAGTCTCTCTCCTAGTTCATTATTAAGAGTGGGGAGCTCAATATTAGAAAACAGCCTATTTGCGTTAGTCTGATTAAAATCAGTCACGGGGGAATATACTTTAGCTAGGTTAGAGTGAAACACCTCTAATATTTTAACCGGATTACTAGTATATGCGTATCGGGATGTTTTCAACCTTATGGAGGACCTTATTTGGTTTATTGATTTTAAACTTCTGGCCATAGGGGAGTCATGTTTATTAGCTTTAAGGTATTGTATATGTTGGCGTTTGCGTAAAAGTTTGTCTGCTGAATCCGTTAAAAATAGATCTAAATCTAGAGCTTTATCTAGTTTAGCATTAGTAGTGGCATTCGGGGATGATTGAAACGCAGTATGACAAGAGTTAAAATTAGCTTCCAGCTTTCCAAAATGTGAGTTTATGTTCTCTTTTAAGTTTTGTTGCTTGCTGTATCAATCTGCCCCGAATGACAGCTTTATGAACTTCCCATAATGTAAGGTCAGAAATGTCTCCTGTATCATTAGAGAAAAGATAATCGTTTAGTGCTCCTTCGATCTCAAGACGATGGAAAGGGTTAGCTAATGTAGAGTCATTTATACACCAAGTGGTATTGTGCGATCTGGGTATAGTGGAAGCAATAGTGGTGTATATTGCGCAATGGTCTGACCATGTAAATGGTAGGATGTTAGAGGATAACATTTCAGGAATCATACTTGAAGGGACTAGAATATGGTCAATGCAAGAAAAAGATTTATGTGGATAGGAGTAATGTGAAAAACGCCTACTGGTAGGATTAATTTCACGCCACGAATCTACCAAACCGTGTTTGGTAAGTAAATGTTGAAGGTTTAACTTATTGAAAGTTTGGAACTAGTGGTAGGGGTTGAGGGAGACTGATCTAAAAAAGGAAATACCATTGTATTCGAATCTCCACATAGGACAACAGTACCAATTTTGTGTGTTTCAACCACTTGGAAAAGATGGGATAAGAAAGCTTCTGGTTTTTTATTCGGAACATAGCAAGATACTATTGTAATAGCAATGTCCGATAAATAACCAGTGGGAAGTATATATCTACCCTCTGGATCATTTTAACAACAAATGTGATTATAAATAAACAAACTGTCAAAGCCATGACCAACCAGGAAATGACCTCATTAGTATAGGAAAATAGCAACTGAATTATAATTTTTATTATAATTCAGACTAATCAGGAGAGGGAACATTTTTTTTTTTTTTTTTTTTTTTTTTTTAATAATTTTTTTTTTTTTTTTTAATAAATAAACCATTAAATGATTAATACTCAAGGAGGCCATAACATTGAAAAATATGGTATCTTAGAAATTAAGCTACTACTTTAGTCAGTAAAAAGTAAGCAAACCAAAAAAAACCCATGAAAATCAGTCCATCGAATCTTCTGTATTAGGAGTCGGATTTTCAAAGCAACCACGCTTATGCAGATTCTGGCGAGAAGAAATAGATGGGTGTGGGTCTGCTGCTGTATTTTGTCGATGGGATCTGGAAGCTGATCTTCTACAAGTTTAGTCTGTAGATCGGGGTTGGTCCGTAAGGCCCATTTCAATCAAGGCTGACTGTAAGTTCTCTGAAGAGCGACAGACATATCTGGTTTCTAAATGTGTAAATTTCAGAGAAAGAGGGAACCCCCAATGATAAGTAATGTGATGATGTTGAAGTATTTGTAGTTGGGGTTTGAGAGCACGTCTTTTAGCCACTGTAATAGGAGATAAAACTGCAAAGAGCTGATATACTTGACCCTGGAAAGTGAGGGAATCCTTTCCTCTAGCTGCTGCAAGTAATTGCTTTTTTTGTGCGATAGTAATGCAGTTTAGCAATTATGTCCCTAGGAAGGCCATTTGGTTTGCGTGGAGCCAATGCTCTGTGCACTCTGTCCATCTCTAATCTCTCCAGAGGAATACCAGGTTGTATATCCTGAAATAATGTGGTGACAGTAGCTTGCACATCCAGGACAGTCTCAGGGATACCCCTAATCCGCAAATTAGCCCGTCTGTCTCTATTCTCGTGATCCTCTAAACAGGACTGTAAAATAACATTCTCTTCTTTAAGATTCTTAAATTCAGATATATAATGCTGAGTTTAGCTTTCAATATGGTCTACACGTATCTCTAATTCAGCTTTTCTTTGACCCAGCTCTCTAATTTCTTTTGTCAGCTTATCCATGATGTGATCTGATGTTTGTTTTAGAGCCTTATGTAACATGTGCTCAAATTTTTTAAATAAGACAGAATGAACTTCTAAATGTGAACCTCCAGAATCGGAGTCAGATTCCTCATTGACATCCACCGTATTTAGGCTGTATTTCAAAGGTTTAGCCTTTTGTGAGGTGCTAGGCTGTGAGGAGACTGCCAACGCCATCTTGGAAGATGGCCGAGGCAGCGTTTCTATATTAATGCCGGTTTTAAATTTTGATTTTGTGCCCTTCAAAACCATACTTAGTTATACCTGAGGCTTTGTGAGATGTGTGGCTAGCGTTATTTTAAAGTTTAAGAACCTCTGGAACCTGTAGTCCTCCAGCACGGACGTCACTGGAGCAAAGCTCTAAGCCTGCATTAATTTCCTCTCAGGATTCCGCGCATGCGCCCCCTGATATTATATTTTATCCCAAGCCCTATTGTGGGATATTCTGAAGTTTTCGATATCTGATCTGAATCGGTTTCAACAGTACGCTTTTTGTGATCTTGTTCCAAAGGACCTCTGTTGTTACGGCTTCTCTTCTGTCGACCGCGGCTTGGATAAGAGTGATCCTGGCCGCATGCAGAAGGATAGGGATTAGGCTGAAAAACATCACCCGATTTACGTGACGAAGATTGATTCTGGAATTGGGGTGGTCTATTGTATTGTGTTTTATGCATATTTCATTTGTACGCCTTGCCCTCTGAGAATGCTGTCTTGTCCCGCCAGAATTTGATTTCCTTATTTTGTAAAATGTTTTTATTATATATGGATACATTTTCCTTCATTTTATTTTGCAGTTTGGAGTATAATGCATGATCTTTAAATGGGACCAAAATCAACTCCAAAGCACTAATTTCCCTATCTAAGGATTCAATTTGTTTTTTGTATTCCCACCTTAATATCAACATCATTTCTTGTGAACATTTCTGCAAATTGTCCCCCCACCTCACTTTGCATTCACTGCTCACTTGTTCGACATTCGGAAAGATTTGTATGTGTAAACCGTATGGATTGATTTGATGTTTGGCATAACGTTCTAATGATCTAATGTGCCAAAATAAGGCAGATTTTTTCTCTAATAATCTATTTAGCTTCTGGAGGAGGGAGGAGATTTGTGTCTCAATCTGATCTCCCTTTTCAAAAGCTGTCTCGTAGCCCGACATCAATGTTGTCCACTCATCTCCTTGAAAATTACTCATATTTGCAGCAATAAGTGAAATCTTTCACAATGTCGAACAAGTGAGCAGTGAATGCAAAGTGATTCTTTGAGGACCTTGTCGAGTACCTGGGCCACATAATCATGTGGTTCAGGTGCATCGACGATGTCTTCATCGTTTGGGAAGGGTCTGAGGACTCTCTCAGGGAATTCTTTCACAAAATCAATCTTAATGACTTCAATTTGAAGTTCACTATGGTATATGATAAGAGAACCATAACTTTTTTGGACATTCAAGTGGACTGTGACCCGGAGGGTAAACTAAATAGCACCCTTTTCTGCAAAGATACAGCAGGCAATACAATATTGCACGCGGAAAGTTTCCACCCTGCCACGTTAAAGGACTCAATTCCTTATGGACAGTACCTTTGGGTGCAAAGCAACTGCTTCAGTGAGGAGTCCTTTAAAAAATAAGCAGCCATACTTCAGGATCGACTGTTAGCCCGCGGCTTCAGCTGATAATGCCTAAGAAAGGCATACAATAGGTAGTCTTGATCCTAACTCTTGCACAAGTCAAGATCAGTATCCAATTCAAACTGCGAGCCCATGAGGCTAATAATGCACTTCTCTAACCAACATTTGGAAATCAAAAAAATTCTGGAAAAAAATTGGTCGATCCTTAGGGATGACCCCAAGATTAAACCACTAGTACCAGGAAAACCATTGATTACATACAGGCGATCTCCTTCCATAAAAGACAGACTAGTGAAAAACGAATTTACAGACAAAACACTTGTAAAAAAACATTGTCCAACACAAGGATCTTTCCCCTGCGGTCACTGTTCATGTTGTTATCTCATTAGGAAGGAGAAAACTTTCTTACTCCCAAACGGCAAACACGAGGAATTGTTTATCTGTTGTCCTGCCAATGCAGGGCCTACTATGTAGGAAAAACTAAGCAAGAATTTTGGCGCAGGATTTCCAAATACGTATACAGCATGGAGATTGGCAATAGATATTTACCCGTAGGCAGGCACGTTGCTCTCCATCATCATTACAGAAGACCCAGAGTAACTTTTGTCACCCTCGACAGGATACACATTCCTGATCGAGGGGGCAACTGGAACAAAACGCTACTCCAGCATGAGCAGTGTTGGATTTTTAATTTACAGGCTACTATCTTTCCGGGATTAAATGAAGCAGTCACTTATGCACCCTTCCTGAAAGGCTTTGCTTCTGGTAAGACAAACTAATAACTTACATCTTACTGGGTATCAGAATACTCTTTTACAAATCACTGTGACCTTGTGTAATTCATAGATAAAAAATGGTTGCCTGATTGGTGACCTTTTAATCTAGAACATGAATATGTTTATTGCAGAAACGATTGTTTGAAAATTTATATAGGCATCAACATTTTTTGTACATGATTCCACATAATAATTTTTAATCATTGTTGTTTTTTCTTCTTCTTTATACCATTTAGTTACCAGCGATCACTGACCTCCACACTTCCACGCCCTTCTTTGGAGGTGAGTATCCCCCGCCTTTGCCTCTTCCCGGCATGTGGGGGGATGCTGCTGTGCGGTTGCCCTGACCAGGGCCGTTGTGCAGCGGTTCCCCTCACCTAAGCTCGAAACGGTGCAATAGGTAGGGTTTTGCACCGCTAGATGGAGCCTGCGCGTGCCATCGGCGTCCCGTGACCATTGCTGGATGTGCCCAGCGCCACATGTGTGTGTGACATCAGGGGTTGCTCGCTCCTGCGGGGCCCTCCGGGCATGCACGCTGCGCCGGGGTGTCCCACCGTTGCCACGGCGATGTCGGCATTTGCCGGGGTTTTTGTTACCTTTCGGAACGCCGAGGGAGCCACGCCATAGCGGCCATTTTGGCTGCTGGAACTTGTGATACTGGGGGGGTGTTGGGGGGAGGAGACATGTGGTACGGCAGCTGACATCAATTACTTCACTCAAATGGCACATAGAGGGATCAACTGGGGGTTGAATGATTTATGAGAAACCAATACACTGACAAATTGACGCCAAAGGTAAGTCATACAAACAGATCTCATGTGTTAACTCGGGTCGCTGATTTGTACATGCAAGTCACACAACTTGTGCCAAAATTAATTGTAAATTCCATATACATTTTTTTACTCTCAAATTCCAGAATCACTGAGGCCAGTGCAAGGTTTATACTGTGGCAATAACCTCCAATACATTCCCCATTTTTGGAACCCAATTTTTTGGAACCCATTTACTAGAATGATTTAAAGTAAAATTAAGGTTTTATCACTTCATTACCACACTCTCCCTATTTCATTTGTTTCTTGCACGTTTTTATGCACTTTTCCCATGTTTATTTATTTTATTACCCACTTGTCAATTTCTGTGGTTTTATGCGCTTCTCACCCTCACAATTGAACACACTCACATCACACATACATTGTTTTCATCACTTTACCTAATCCTTACATGATCTACCCCCATTTCACCCAATCACCCTATCATCACTCTGACCACACCTCCTCGTCACATATTCACATGAAATCCTGCGGTACATCTTTTCTGTAATTTATCAAGCAACCTTCTTACACTCACTGTGCTATATTCTACTAACCATACTGTCAACACCCAATGACACATATATATTTCAGTGACCAACTAAGTGACCCCTATACATCGTTTGTTATTTAAATAACCGCACATCACCAACAGCCAACTATGCAAATTTAAATGTGCATTAGCTGTTTTTAAGCTTATTAATGACCCATGTCTAAATTAAAATAAATGGACAACCACCACATCACTACCCATTCACACACTTTTTATTTGTTCATACACATATATACACACCTCGGTCAAATTACATTGAGCTGTGCATGTGCAACGACCAACTATCTAATTACAACTCTATTTAATATAGGTTTGATACTGCTCATGTGTAATTACTGGCCAAATAATTATTATTTAAGCTAACATAGATTCAATATTATTATCTTTCTAATACATGATTCAATAGGCCAAAAACATGCTGCATATAACACTCCGTGCATTCACTATAACTCAAAAAACCCTTTTTTTTTTTTTAAATTTGGGAATGCAGAAGTCAAGGGTGCCGCTGCCTTCCCTCCTGCCCCTGACCAAACCCCCTGTGTCTCTCCCTGGTCCCTCCAAGGGGTGGATGATTCCTTGTAAGCAGTGTGGAGGTGGGGTTCGTTGCCTCTTTTGATGGTGGATGAACATTGTGGGGACCTCTCGGGATCGCTGTGATTGATGATGTTTTTAGAAGAATGTATCCAACTGTGGCATGAAATTTCTCTCATCAAAGAGTGGTAAATATGCATATTCAATTTTATAACATGAAATAAATGTATTGAATAATTGATCTATTTACAGATAGCTCAATCTAAATTGTTTTCTCTCCGCATAGAGTAAATTACCCTGAAGAAGACCTTTACTTATACAGGTTGAAAGGCGTAGGGATTTCATGCGAAACTCTACATAAGCTTACGGCATTCTTAATATGTATTGAGTTTACATGTGATTTTCCCACATTGACAAGATGTTCTTTTATGTGTAAGAATCTTAATTGCTTTTTACAACTCCCATGTAAATCATGCCCCGACCCCTCTGTTTTGTTACTCTAATATAAATAAAGAATTTTGTATCTATATTGCCAGGATCCGACAATACATTACAGCCGCGAGCAGTTTTAAATTACATTTTTTTCCTTTAGAAATGTCATTTTGCTGTGGTACTGGTATAAACATGGGAAAGATGTGCTACTTTACAGGCATACTAAGAACACCCCCCAGGCACCATATTTAAAGGAATATTTCATTGTTTCACTTTAAGCATTATTAAAATCACTGCTCCTGAAAAAACTGCAGTTTTTAAAACTTTATTTTGCGTTGATACATGTCCCCTGGGTCAGGACCCGGGTCCTCATACACTTTTTATGGCAATAACTTGCATATAAGCCTTTAAAATTAGCACTTTTGATTTTTCATGTTCGTGTCTCATAGACTTTAACGGTGTTCGCACAATTTTTGGCTTGTTCGCAAGTTCTGGTGCGAACCGAAAAGGGGGTGTTTGGCTCATCCCTACCCAACGGCACAGAATGGTTGGTACCATAATATTAATTCTTCAAATGCAAAACATTATTGTATGCAATGAAAATAATCAAACATTAGTAATAGCATTTTCTATGTATGATTGTGCTCAGCTCCATAGTGTAGTGGTATGCCCTGCTACCTTCTAATGTTCAAGCCATGGGTTGGAATCCCACCAATTGTATCACCTCCTGAAAACGTACATTATACTCAGCAGCATAATTAGCGAATGCACATCAGTTTGGTTTATTCCATCATTTTAATTCTTCAAATGTATGCAATGGTATGTAATTATTCAATAATATTGGTGTGGAATAAAAAAAAACAGCTATTCAAAAATCAAGGAAAAAAACAGCGTAGGGTCGTCCCCCCCGGTGCATACCAGGCCCTTTTGGGATCTGGTTTGGACTTTAAGAGGAATTCCATGCCAAAATGTAAAAAAAAAAGGCGTAGTGGTCCCCCCCAAGGTCCATATCAGACCCTTTAGGTCTGGTATGGATATTAAGGGGAACCCTGCACCAAAATTTGAAAAAACAAAATGGCGTGGGGATCCCCCAAAATCCATACCCTTATCCGTGTGCACAAACCGGCAGGCCAAAGGAAAAGAGGGGGGACGAGAGAGTGCCCCCTCTCCTGAACCGTACCAGGCCACATGCCCTCAACATGGGGAGGGTGCTTTGGAGTAGCCCCCAAAGCACCCTCCCCATGATGATGGGGACAAGGGCCTCATCCCCACAACCCTTGCCCCGTGGTTGTGGGGGTCTGCGGGCGGGGGCTTATCAGAATCTGGAATCCTCTTTAACAAGAGGGCCCCCAGATCCCGACCCCCCCATGTGAATGGGTATCCGGTACATTGTACCCCTACACATTTACCAAAAAAAGCTGTGAAATGTGACAAAAGACATTAGCCGGTTTTTGACAATTCCTTTATTAAAAATGTCTTCTTTCCCCGCTCCTTCCTTCGGTTATCCTTCGTTTTTCTCCTCCTTCCTCCAGCTTCTTCTTCCCCCGCTTCATCCTCCATCTTCCTCCACTTCTTCCTCTTCTCTTCTCCATCTTCCTCCGGTTTCTTCTTCCCCCGGTCCATCCCCCGGTCTTTCTACTCCGCCGCTCTTGCCACCGACCTGCTGAATATGAAAACAACAAACCTCCTCTGACGCTGCGGCCAGCCGATCTGTCCACTTCCATAGCGCACATATCATATATAACTATGGGGCGTGGCCACCAGATGATGTCATCAGGAGACCCCGCCCCCTTGTGATATCACTGACCAATCATGCCCCAGGCGGTGAAGTCACAAGGGGCAGGGTCTAGGAGTCGCGTCATCCGCCCCATCGCAGCATTGGAGGAGGTGCATTTTTTGAATGTTCAGTAGGAGCGGCAGCGGGAGCGGCAGAGGAGAAAGACTGGAGAACTGACCAGGGGAAGAAGAAGCCAGAGGAAGATGGAGAAGACCAGAGGAAGAAGCGGGGGGAAGAAGAAGCTGGAGGAAGCTGGAGAAGACCGGAGGAAGATGAAGGAAGAAGCGGGGAAAGAAGAAGATATTTTTAATAAAGGAATTGTCAAAAACAGGCTATTGTCTTTTGTCCCATTTCACTGCTTTTTTTGGCGAATGTGTAGGGGTACAATGTACCTGATACCCATTCACACAGGGGGTGGGATCTGGGGGTCCCCTTATTAAAAGGGGCTTCCAGATTCCGATAAGTCTTCCGCCCGCAGACCCCCACAACCACCGGGTAAGGGCTGTGGGGATGAAGCCCTTGTCCCCATCAACATGGGGACAAGGTGCTTTGGGGGGGACCCTAAAGCACCCTCCCCATGTTAAGGGCATGTGGCCTGGTACGGTCCAGGAGGAGGGGGCGCTCTCTCACCCCCTCTTTTCCTGCAGTCTGCCAGGTTGCGTGCTTGGATAAGGGTCTGGTATGGATTTTGGGGGGACCCCCACGCCATTTTTTTAAAAAATTTTGGTGCAGGTTTCCCCTTAATATCCATACCAGACCTGAAGGGTACACTGAATGCTGTTACTATTAAAAATAAATATCCCCTGCCTTTAAATCCTGAATTAATGGAAAGATTGTGTTCTGCTACCATTTACAGCAAGATCGATCTACAAAGAGCTTACAACCTAGTGAGGATTAGAACTGGAGATGAATGGAAAACTTCCCTCCATTCTTGTTATGGACATTATAAATATTTGGTAATGCCATTTGGATTATGCAATGCTCCTGCCACACTCCAGCGGTTTGTCAATGATGTTCTGCGGGATATTCTAGACACCTATGTAGTAGTATACCTGGATGATATATTGATATACTCTACCACAGAGAAAAAACATATTAAACATGTTAGGACAGTGTTGTCCATAATAAGGACTCATCGTCTGTATGCAAAACTAGAAAAATGTGCTTTCAATGTGAAAACTGTAGAATTCCTGGGGTATATTATTTCATCTGGTTGTATAGAGATGGACACCTCCAAGATTCAAGCCATATTATCTTGGCCAGTACCTACAAACAAAAAATGGGTACAATGTTTTATTGGCTTCTGTAACTTCTATAGAAGATTCATACATAATTTCTCAAAGGTTGTTCAGCCATCACAAAAGTACAGCACAGCTATCACAAAACAAAAGGTGAAGTTTCAATGGACTGAACAAGCCTAACAAGCTTTAAAGAGTTGAGGGACCTATGTTGAAGTAGATGCTTCAGATACAGCTGCAGGTGATGTACTATCACAGAGATCTGGTGAAAAACAACTCCTACATCCAGTGGCCTTTTTTTCACGCTCCTTTACTCCCACTGAAAGAAATTATGATGTGGGGGAGAGAGAATTATTAGCAATCAAACTTGCTTTGGAAGATTGGAGACATCTTCTAGAGGGCACTAGCACACCCATCATGGTTTATATAGACCATCGCAATCTTGAATAAATAATATTAATAAATAATCTTAAATAAAACCACATCAAGTCCGATGGGCTCTCTTCTTCAGCTGGTTCCCCCTGCTGCTAACTTACAGTCCTGGTTCTCAAAATAGTAAGGCTGATGCCCTTTCTCATATGGGAACTGACACACCTTCTCCAGGTCCAGAACCTTCTACCATATTAAATCAAGACTGTTTTTAAGCTACTATGCCATCACTATGGGATACTGCCAGATCTCATACTAATGTGAATGATAAACCTTTCATAAACCCCCCCCAATGAACTATCAAAATGGACTTTTATTGTACAAAGGAAGAGTTTATGTCCCTCCTACTGCAGTCGCTGAAGTCTACAATATTGCCATGACACTCCCATAGGGGGTCATGGAGGGATACATGAAACATATGAACAGATTCGAAGAACCTTCTGGTGGTCTTCCTTATTAAAAAATGTGATGTCTTACATTTCTACCTGTTCTGTTTGTATTCATGCTAAAAACACTAAAGACAGCCGCAATTGCCCTCAAGGTCTTCTTTTGCCTTTGCCTGTTCCTTCCAGGCCCTGGATTGACATTTCAATGGATTTTAATATTGAGTTACTTTTGGCACATGGTTACAATACAAAAGTGCTAGTAGTGGATCATTTTAGTAAAATGTCTCATTTCATAGCCACTAAGAATCTACCACCTACTGCCAGTCAGACAGCCACTTTATCCATACAAAGTTTACCAGAATCCAGTGTCACGGACAGAGGATCTTAATTTGCATTGAAATTCGGGGGTGCCTCCTGTAGGGGTCTTCATATCCAATGCTCATTGTCAACCGCTTTTCATCCTCAATCAAATGGCCAAACAAAACGTACCAACCAAACCTTAGAACAATTCCAGGAAAGCCTGAAGTTGGATGCAGGCTAGGCCCAGGGCTATCATAACTGGGGCATCAGGGAAACCAGCAGTGAAAGGGGGTAACAGTGAGGGAGTGTGATGGCCATGGTAGGGGGTGGTGCTAGGAGTTCTTTCCTGGGGGTAGGAGGGGCCAAGGTCCGGTGTTCAGTCTCTGATCACCGGATGAAGAAGCAGCTGCACGTGCCTGTGTGTCTCTAATCTCCCTCTCCCTCCACGCTTCATGGCAGGTATGGAAGCCTTCTTAGAGCAGCTGAGGTTGGCTGCAACGTCCCAGGACTCACAATGCTCCAGCAGCAGATCGCCACCATAGAGGAGGAGGAAGCGGCAGGCACGTCAGGGGGGCGGTGCGCTAGGAGGTCTCGGCCTCCAGAGAGCTATTCACCCCCTCATCTCCCCAAGCTCAGCGCCAAAAAGGGAGTCCCTCTTTGAGGGGCCCTCCAGGCACACCGGCTCCACTGACCACACAGGTGACCGGTGCTTGCTCTGGGAGAAATCCGCGGCAAAGGCGGAGCTTATCTGGTGGGGACCGCAGTTCTGTATTGCCCTGGTCCTGCCAGCACATCGTGGGAGGCAGGATAGTCCTTCTCCCCTGGTGAGGCACCTACCAGGGGGATGGCCTGTCGAGGGAAAGGTCATTTCTCGGGCGCCGACCAGTCGGGCAGAGCGGCCGGCGGCCTCCCACCCACCCACCATGATGGTCGAATCTTTAAGTCAGGAGGCAGGGCCAGGTGGGTGCCCCCTTCCGGGGCTACAGCAACTCTGCAAAGGAGGTCTACGAGGAGTTATGATGGTGTTGCTGGTGCGGGAGCGAGGCATGGCCCAGGGGCTGGGAATAACACTTCTGACCACCCCTGGTGTCGGGGCTTCTTTGTTGAGCGTCCCTTCCGTGGCAAGTCGAACAGGTGCAACCTTCCTCAGGTCCGAGGGTGAGCTGTCCAGCTCAGAGGATGAAGTGCCAGTTCGGGTGGTGGTGGTGGATGCTGGTAGTGTGGCTGTGGGTCCTCTTCCTGTGCAGCCTGGTGAGTCCATTACTAATGCTTTTTCATCCTTACAGGCAGTGTTGGGTGCACTTTTAAACTCAGGGGTGGGAGGCAGAGGGGGGCAGGGTGCATCCCCTCCCCCGCCGCTATTGCCTAATTCACCTTCTCCTCACGCTGCGTCAGGAGTGGGATCTGATTTGCAGCAACCGTTGCCGACAAATCTGTGGGTAAAGAAGTGACTAAGGTGGCGGACACTGTGCGTTTAGCAGATGCTGAAAACGTGAGGTGTATGTTTGTTTTGAGGGCTCTTTAGGAGCACATCTCAAGCCTGAAGCAAGGGAAAAAATATGGAAGGGTATGTGGAGATTTTTTCCTTACTACCACTTGAGAAGTTTAATCTGGACAGGGTGAAACCGGAGTCCAAAAAAGAGGATGAAGAAAAGCGGCGTTATCGCCTTATTCCCCGCTCCTTTGTGAACTGGCTTCAGGCATTTGCGATTCTGGCAAGTGTGATTGGTGAAAAACAGCCCGAGTGCTGCTCTGCACTTTTTTGCTACTTGCATGCCATTGGGGAAGCGCAACGGGTCTATGGGGGGCAGGAGTGGTTCAGATATGATGAACAATTTCGTCAGAGAAAAGCTATTTGCCAATCCTTACGCTGGGACCATAAGGACATCAGCTTATGGATGAAGCTTATGTCCTTGGCGCGGTCACCCACAACGTTTTTTCCCAACAGGGTTGGTGGTTCAGAAACACCAGGATAGCCAGCTCCAAAACATAAAGGGGTGTGTTGGCAGTTTAATGAAGGGGTGTGTAGGTTTGGAAACGGTTGCCATTTCAAACATGAATGTTCCGGCTGCGGGGGGGGGGGTAGTCACACCTTGCTACGGTGTTTTAAGCAGGGGAAGGGAAGATTCTTCAGGAAAGAGGGATGACTCCGGTGAGAGTGGATGCTTCCTTTTCTAAGTAGATATCCAGACCAGGCGGCTGCCTGACTTTTGGAATCAGGTGTTCATTACAGTGATCCCCCTTGTCTCGAAATTTACGGTCAGTATTACAATATCCTTCAGTAGTAGCGGAAAAGTTGGGAAAGGAGTTGGCATTGGGCTGCATGAGTGGCCCTTTTTCAACTCCTCCGCTGGCAAACTTAGTGGTTTCTCCATTGGGATAGTGCCCAAAAATGAGCCGGGTAAATTTTTTTGATCCATCACTTGTCCTTTCCTAAAGGTGGTTCTGTAAATGATGCCATTGATCCGGAGGCGTGCTCGGTTTCATACACTTCACTTGATGCCACAGTGTGTTGGGTCCGACGATATAGCCTTTATGGCAAAAATGGACGTGGAGGCTGCATTCCGGTTGCTGCCAGTTCATCTGGACAGTTTTTACCTGTTGGGGTGTCAGTGGCTGGACACATTTTACGTTGATCAGTGTTTACCTATCGGCTTTTCGATCTCATGCTCTCTGTTTGAGACCTTGAGTTCATTTGTAGAATGGGTGGTTAGGGATGTGTCCGGCATAAACTCTATTATCCATTATTTGGATGATTTTTTTATGCATAGGCCCTCCTGCTTCCAGATCATGTGGGATTTTGCTAGCTACGCTGCAGCATATTGCGGAGCATTCCGGTATACCGCTAGCGCCTGATAAAATGGTTGGCCTGGTGGTTGAGATTAGCTTTTTGGGTATAATAATTGATTCACTGGCTATGGAGTGTCGATTACCAGAGGACAAGTTACATTCGCTACAGGCGGAGATCGGCTTAGTGGTGGGAAAATGGAACCTGCAGTCCCTGTTAGGGAAGATGAATTTTGCGTGCAGAATTATGCCCATGGGGAGGGTATTTTGCCACTGCTTGTTGGCTGTGACTGCGGGTGTTTCTTCTCCCAAGCATTTTGTTACTCTGACGTGAGAGCACAGGGAGGACCTGCTAGTTTGGCGGGTCTTCCTGGACTCTTATAATCTTTGTGGATGGAGGGGCCGGTGAGCAACTTTGATCTTGATTTTTATACCGATGCGGTCGGGTCAACCAGTTTTGGGGCTTATGTTGGGGGGCAGTGGTGTGCGGAGAAGTGGCATGAGTCTTGGCGAAGGGCGGGGTTCCTCAAGAACCTGGTATTGCTGGAACTGTTTCTGGTGATTGTGGCAGTGGAGATTTGGGGGTCCATCTTCCGGGACAGGAAGATAAGGCTTCATTGTGATAACTGTAATGCCCCGTACACACGGTCAGATTTTCCGATGGACATTGTCCGATCGGAGCGTGTTGTCGGAAATTCTGACTGTGTGTGGGCGCCATCGGACATTTTCCATCAGATTTTCCGACACACAAAGTTGGACAGCAGGAGATAAAATTTTCCGACAACAAAATCCGATCGCGTCAATTCCGACCGTGTGTGGCCTGTTCCGACGCACAAAGTGCCACGCATGCTCAGAAGAAATTCCAACACGGGACAGCTCGTTCTGGTAAACTTAGCGTTCGCAATGGATACAGCACTTTCGTCACGCTGCAATGTTCAAAATGGTTTAATACAGCGCACTCTCTTCTTCTTTATAATGTGACAAGAATTAAGTCGTTTTGCTGCTCATATTCACACACACTTCTCACAAACTTTTATTTGTGTTGTTTTAGTGGGATTCCCTGAATATATTGTTATTAGTTGTCACATCTGACAGTTTTATTATTTTTTTTTTTTTTATTTTGGATTTTAAGCCTTTTTTTTTATTTAATGTTTGGATTTTTTCCAAGGCTGATCTTTGTTCAATGTTATTTTTATTTTTACTCCAGAATATTTTTGGGTGTGTTTTGTGTGTCAGGTTACCCCAAAACCATTGATATCTTTTATTATTTAATCTCAAGGAGATTGTTTGGTGTTGGTGTCCCTTGTTCATTTCATATTGTATATTTGAAATGTACCTGAATCCTCACAAACAAACTGTCCTTTTTGAAGTAAAACACATAGGAGAGTATAATTCAAAACAAAAATCCTTTATTAAGGGATCAGAACCAAACAAAGAGGAAGGCAACACTGGATCAACAGGAGAAATTAGCGAAGCCTGGGACCCCCACGGCAGACATCAATTCTTCAACATCAAAATTGGTGGCCTGAGGAGTCCATATGTAAGGGAGGGCAGTCTGGTCCGGGATTCACAGAGACTTGGATAGCAGCAGATGACATGTGTGTCCGCAGGCTGTGGTACCACAAGAGGCTGGATTTTTTGACCCACCAGACTGGATCCAGGGTCCTCACTGTCTGGTCTTCCTTTCACACTTCCTTCCGGGCTGTGGCTGTGCAATTGGAGATGTGGCAGGAGGAGGAGTAGGACCTGGAGGAGGAGTAGGACCTGCAGGAGGAGGAGGAGGATCATCCCAAAGCTGTGTGTGAGGTGTAATTTGGCCTCTCATACCTTTCGCCAGAGCCTCAGATATGAGGGCCTCACACATGGCTTTTTGGCCCTCCTCCATCCTCTGCATTTTATATGCTATGAATGCAGCAATGTTCTCCTGCCTGGTGTGTGGTGCTCCCAGGACCTCTGTAGCCCTACAAAAGAATCTGATAGCCGCCTCCTCTAGGGCACTCCTCCTACTGCCACTTTCTGTTTCCAGGGGGGATGGAGGGACCTGTAGATCAGCCAGCCGGCTCGGCCCGGCCACCTCCTGGCTGAGACTTCCCTGTGTATGAAAAAGGGACATAGTTGTAATGTTTTGCATCATCAATCACAATCCTTAATTAGTACTCCCAACTAACATATAGTTCACATCATTGATTGGACAAGCAGAAATATTTAGAGGAATGCTATACCTGGCTCAATCTGGGCTCCTCCACATATGGCCTGGAAGGCCCAGGTTGGGCGTCAGAAGCCTCAGCCGGGGGGGAAGGAAGCGTGGAAGGAAGACTGGAGAGGGATGGCCTGGGTTCAGTCTGGCCTGCCAGAAAGTGCAGCCTGTCATAGTACAACATCCTGGGGACATAGATGTCACCTGCTGCTCCGGATCTCTGCGAATCAAGGACTTTATTGCGCTCCCTCAGATATGTGCTCCTCAGGCCACCAATGAAAATCTTTAAAAAAGTGATGTCTGCCGTGGGGATCACCTGCTTCACAATTTCACACAATTGCTCCAGTTCTGCCTTCCTCTTTGCTTGGTTCTTGTAATGGGGGTGTTTAATCTCCCACAGACAGGGCAGCTCCCTTAGCATCTCTATGAAAATTAAGTCCTTATCTTTCAGTACCAGACAAAGGAGAGTTGTGGTCTGAAGAAACCACTCTGCCACCTTCATCCCTAAATACAGCAAAAAGAAGGAAAGGATGGCCTTGGGACTTTGAGTGAGGTGGGAGAGATTCGGAACACTTTCACAATCAGTGCAAAAATTGTATATTATTCACAGAATGCTCAATACAGAAATGGGATCAGCAATAAGTGTGCGTTACCCGGCATAGTGGCCTAGTATTAAAGCATAAGTAAAAAACAAATACAGTTCGTTACACTTGATTTGTACATCCATAAAAAGTATTATACAAAGTATACATATATCATTTGGATTAGTAAAATACATATTACACATGCATGGATAGCAATAGTATGTGACCATGTGGTGACCAACTTCAAATACCCAGCAAAGTGGGCATGCATGTGGCATCGGTATTGCCCTACGCGTTTCGCGAGTCTCCTCTCGCTCATCAGGGGCTGATGCATAATTTGTATATCTAGAACAAAAAATATTAAGAGTAATAAGAGTATGAAAAATAACTAATGAGTCGGGGCACGCAAAATGGTTGGCACGAAGGGTCCGTGATAAACGACCCCGTACTTACCACTTGACTGGGTTGGGTCAACAAAAGACCGGGTCTCAAGATGGCGGCAATGAGCAATGCCGGCACGGGGGCTGAGGGGGGGTGGCGACCAAAAAACGCTCCAGGACAGACCAGGGAGCACAGCAAGAACCACAGGGGCTAATGCGGTAGGTGGTATGGAGGTGTCCATGAACATATCTAGAAAAAATGTATATATAAGGATACATGAGTCTCAACAAATGTGCCCAAAGTAAACTAAGCATCAGAGGGTTAACTCTAACCCTCAGGAATAACTAAGAGGGGTTAAGAAGTAAGTATATATGTATAGGGTAACATAAATTCTTGATATGAATTTGATAAAGAATAAAAATAAATAAATGGACCGTCATAATGGCAAATAATTAAAGGCAAGGGCTGGAGGGAAGTGCATACATACAGATAAATATAAGATATAAAAGTATAAATAAATCTAAATTGTGTAGGGGTGAATGTGTGTACCAACAAAAATGTTAAGTTAAATTAAAATAGATAATATTGTGTGTGGTGAAAGGGTATCACATACACAATCAGATTATATTGGGTGAAAAGAAAAGGGGGGGGGGGAATATGAAGGAATAATACCTGAGTGGATGTGAAAAGTCCCAGGCATAGATGGTGCTCTCACAGACCCAAAACCATGTCAACATACCAACCAACCGCAGATGCAAACTGCAGCCGCGCCGAGCCCCCGGATATACCCACAGCGGCCATGGAGGCCACGCCCCCAGCGTCATGTACGGATGGCGAAAGGTTGATGCTGAAAGCGTCAACCAGAGAGGCCGGATGTGCGTGACAACAGCCGCTCACCCATCCGAGATGTTCCATACAGCCCAGGAACGCGGGGTCAGAGGACATCGCGTATTGGGCGTGGAAAACATGACGCCGACGTGCAGGTGGCCCCGCCCGCCCGTGAGGACAGGCGGGGGCAGCAGGAGGTCAAGTAGACCTCCCCTTTACACGTCGTAGCCCCCAATGCCGGAAGCGCAGTGTCACCACCAAACAGACCACAGCAGAGGGGAGCCACTGCGCAGTGGTGACACTGCGCTTCCGGCATTGGGGGCTGCGACGTGTAAAGGGGAGGTCTACTTGACCTCCTGCTGCCCCCGCCTGTCCTCACGGGTGGGCGGGGCCACCTGCACGTCGGCGTCATGTTTTCCACGCCCAATACGCGATGTCCTCTGACCCCGCGTTCCTGGGCTGTGTGGAACATCTCGGATGGGTGAGCGGCTGTTGTCACGCACATCCGGCCTCTCTGGTTGACGCTTTCAGCATCAACCTTTCGCCATCCGTACATGACGCTGGGGGCGTGGCCTCCATGGCCGCTGTGGGTATATCCGGGGGCTCGGCGCGGCTGCAGTTTGCATCTGCGGTTGGTTGGTATGTTGACATGGTTTTGGGTCTGTGAGAGCACCATCTATGCCTGGGACTTTTCACATCCACTCAGGTATTATTCCTTCATATTCCCCCCCCCCCCTTTTCTTTTCACCCAATATAATCTGATTGTGTATGTGATACCCTTTCACCACACACAATATTATCTATTTTAATTTAACTTAACATTTTTGTTGGTACACACATTCACCCCTACACAATTTAGATTTATTTATACTTTTATATCTTATATTTATCTGTATGTATGCACTTCCCTCCAGCCCTTTCCTTTAATTATTTGCCATTATGACGGTCCATTTATTTATTTTTATTCTTTATCAAATTCATATCAAGAATTTATGTTACCCTATACATATATACTTACTTCTTAACCCCTCTTAGTTATTCCTGAGGATTAGAGTTAACCCTCTGATGCTTAGTTTACTTTGGGCACATTTGTTGAGACTCATGTATCCTTATATATACATTTTTTCTAGATATGTTCATGGACACCTCCATACCACCTACCGCATTAGCCCCTGCGGTTCTTGCTGTGCTCCCTGGTCTGTCCTGCAGCGTTTTTTGGTCGCCACTCCCCCTCAGCCCCCGTGCCGGCATTGCTCATTGCCGCCATCTTGAGACCCGGTCTTTTGGTGACCCAACCCAGTCAAGTGGTAAGTACGGGGTCGTTTATCACGGACCCTTCGTGCCAACCATTTTGCGTGCCCCGACTCATTAGTTATTTTTCATACTCTTATTACTCTTAATATTTTTTGTTCTAGATATACAAATTATGCATCAGCCCCTGATGAGCGAGAGGAGACTCGCGAAACGCGTAGGGCAATACCGATGCCACATGCATGCCCACTTTGCTGGGTATTTGAAGTTGGTCACCACATGGTCACATACTATTGCTATCCATGCATGTGTAATATGTATTTTACTAATCCAAATGATATATGTATACTTTGTATAATACTTTTTATGGATGTACAAATCAAGTGTAACGAACTGTATTTGTTTTTTACTTATGCTTTAATACTAGGCCACTATGCCGGGTAACGCACACTTATTGCTGATCCCATTTCTGTATTGAGCATTCTGTGAATAATATACAATTTTTGCACTGATTGTGAAAGTGTTCCGAATCTCTCCCACCTCACTCAAAGTCCCAAGGCCATCCTTTCCTTCTTTTTGCTATCTTTCAGTACCATATCCATGTTCACTGCAAGACACAACACAAGACAAAGCCTAATGTCACACAAAATTCTCCTAATCTTGTTACAATATAGGCCTCAATCTAGAAGCAGTATAGACCCAAGTTTGTCTCTTACCTTCGTTCTTACGATCGCCGCGTCCAATGCTCCTTCCTCCGCTCACAGATCAAACGTAATACGCACGCGTGTTATGCTTTATATACACTGCGCATGCGTGTAACTCCGCCCGCCCCTAACGTTCTTTCTAGTGTATTCCCCGCCCCTTTTCGTTCGGCGCAGTGGGGGAAGAGTATGATGGCGGACATACAGCAGGTGCGGGCTAATTGTAGCAACGAGGAGGAGGAGGAGGAAAGCCCGGATCCAGCCACGTCCCGATCCAGAAGGAGACGTTTTAAGGCCACAAATATGTCGTTTGGGGAGATGTTGGAGATGGTCGACATCATGAGGAAGTCCGACTATAATGGAAAATATGGGCCTTACCCCAACCCGAACATCCGAAAGGCCAAGATCATGGTGAAAGTGGTCAGGAGTCTAGAGCGGAATTTCGGGGTACGAAGGTCTAAAGATCAGCTCAGGAAGCGGTGGTCGGACCTGAAGTTGAGAGAGCCAGAGCAGTACCGAAAGATCCGGAGAGTGCTGCAAAAAAGTAAGTAGTTGTGCTGTGTTCCTATTCTTTCTGTCTTTATTACGTTCGTTCTGCTCCATATGCTTTTATTAGTTGTAACGTTTCAAAAGGTCAACTTTAATGTTCATGGGCACATTATTCGTCGTATCAAACATTTTTCTTTCGGCCTCTAGAACACCATTGTTTAGGCCATATGCATTTTCACACATTTTTGGGGGCCTACTTGGATGCCGAATATTTGTTTGTGTAGATGGGTTTGTTACTAGAATGAAATGCAAACTAGATTGTGTGTAAGGAGAGGACACTGAGCAGCTGTTTTCACATCTGGACACTGGAGCACTAGTGTGGGACACAAGAACACCATTTTTATTAGGGGGGGCCACACAGGTGCTCCAGTGTATACTATAGGGGGGGTTACATCTGTGAAGCTTGTACCAAACAGGTAAAGTATTGCAGCTTGACAAAGGGCAATAAAAAATATACATCTTGGAACTCTGCTAAAATAGACAATTGTACCCCACTTCCGAGCAATGTTTCCTATTTCTATAGTTCTGTCATCAAATATCTGTGTGCTAAGTATACCATTTTTGTTTTACATAGGGGATAAAAGACTCGGAGGACACCCCTCATCCCAGGAGACCAGAGACCCCCCCCCTCTGGAAGAAGGGGAAATACCCCCAACCCAAGAAGCTGAGCAGGAGGAAGAAGAAGATGTGGTGGAGATTGGCACCACAATAGGTGAGTGTCTGCGACCACAGACTCAGGTAAAAGAGATGGCTGGTGGCAGATTTTTGAGACCTTTTTTTTTGTTCTTTATCTCTTTTTAGGTGATCGTGATCCTGAACGCTTTACATCTGAAAGTGCCCAGATACTGATCGGGGAGATCATGGGGTGTAATCTCCAATTGCAAAACATCCAGCAACAAATCAGTGATGTTATTAAAAAAAAATAATAACATCATTGATGTTTTGGGGCGAATTTAAACCCCACAAAATCACCTGTTTTATCGTACCAAAATTTTTTAAATGTTTAGAAAAGCCAAATTTGGAGGATGCACACAGTGTGCCAACATGTGCTATCTGCCATCACGGGATATCAATGGACGCGTTTTGGGGGTGCAACCCCTTCCTCAATTATAAAGTAGCGTTGAGGAAGGGCTTGCTCCCCCCAAACACGTCCCTTGATCCCCCCTGATGGCAGATAGCACATGTTGACATTCGTAAATTGGTGTGCATCTTCCAAATTTGGCTTTTCCAGGGGTGATTTCCCCCCATCTGAACGTTATATCAAACCCAGTTCCTAAATACTGATGTCTGATATAGCCTTCAGGTTTTACCTAATGTGAACTTTGTAAGTTCAAGTTTTTTGGCTTTCTTGTTGGTTTTACACAGGCCTGTTTTATCTGAAATGGATATTTTGATTTTTCATAATGCTACTGCAAACATTGTTATACAACAAACATTTTGGTTTGTTTTAAAAACCTTTGGGAAATGCACATGTGATTGTGCACGTATAAAAAAGTGCCTTACTCAGGAATGTGTGGATTATTGTCTCAACACTACAACACTTTTGGGGTGATGTAATTGCTGTTTTATGCAAAAATGGGGGTTATTTCCTAAGGGCAAATCCTCTTTGCACTACAAGTGCAGGTTCAGTGCAGTTGCAAGTGCACTTGTAGTGAAATGTGTTTTTGCATTTAGGAAGTACCAGCCAACACTGTTTTTTATAAGGTTACCCAATCACGACATTTTCTGCACTCAACACATTTCTGTCAGGGTCAGCTAAAACAAACACAAGCAGTAAATGTCCACCAAGAATTTCTTTTGGTTGTTTTTTATTTGAAAAAGGTGTCACAGATTGTCTGGCATATTGATAGCCCCCCTACCCGCAAACAACTCCAGGTAGCGTAACCGGACATCACGGGCATTCAGGGAGGGCAAGCCAGGACGGCCACTTTCAAGCGCCGTCAGTGTTGATGGATTAGGGATTCTGGCCTCAGGCCCAACTGAGCCAGCATAGTTGGCTGAATGTTTTCTTAAAAAATTATGGAGAACACAGCAGGCAAGTATTATATGGTTCAGTTTATACTCCGCCATATGGATGGGTGTCAGAAATAATTGGAACCGGCTGGCCAGGATTCCAAATGTGTTCTCCACCACTCTTCGGGCTCTGGCCAGCCGGTAATTAAAAACCCTCTGTTCCGGGGTGAGGGTCCTCATCGGGAATGGCCGCATCAAGTGGTCCCCAGCGCAAATGCTTCATCAGCAACAAACACAAATGGGAGACCTTCAACATTGTCCTCTGGAGGTGGCAAGTCCAAGCTGCCATTCTGGAGACGCCTGTAGAACTCCGTCTGGGCGATCACTCCACCATCGGACATCCGGCCATTCTTCCCCACGTCCACATACAAGAACTATTAATTAGCCGACACCACCGCCAACATCACTATACTATTAAACCCCTTGTAATTATAATAGTACGACCCCGAGTTGGGTGGTGGGACGATGTGGACGTGTTTCCCATCAATTGCCCCTCCGCAGTTAGGAAAGTCCCACCGCTGGGCAAAGTGGGAGGCCACAGTCTGCCATTCCTGTGGCGTTGAAGGAAACTGTTGAGGAAAAAAAAATAAACCTTACTATTTTTTCACAGAAACATGGCAAGCAGATTAGACACAAACATTATGGGGCAACCTCCAGATAGCATTTACTAAGGGGAATTTAACAAGGCCAAAGTATAAGGTACACCTATCATATTCCCCCTCCCCCCTCTCATGGGCCATTTCTAACATTATAGGGGGGGGAACTCTTGGACAGGTAACCCTCTTCACTTCATTGAGAGATGAATGCCTAAATACAGGGTATTACTTGGAACAGCCCCTCCTTAGTTACACTATTGGCAGACCACTGGACAGGTAAGAAGTGTCATAATACAAAAATATAAATACACACTGTACACATTTGAGGACATTTGAACATTCTGCTATTACCTATCAAGATAATAATAGGATACAAAAACTTTAAACAGTACCATTGGAAAGTATACAGGCAGGCCCTTGCACTACATGCTTTGGGGAATTCATCCCTAAATCTGACTAGTAAAGAGGTGGGTATAGTGTGTATGGGTTTGGCAAAGTCAGCAGATAGATGATTGAGAATAGATAGAGAATTGGGATCAGCTGACTTAGCAGTTGGGGGGGAGGGTTAAAAAAAATTTGGGGACACCACAAAAAAAAAGCCTCTGGCACTCTGCCTGAATTTAAATCAAAAATAACATTTCCAAACATTTTAGGGGGTGTTTGGGGTAAAGCACTACTATGGAGCTGATAAAATACATTGTTAAGTGACTACATGAGGTGAATATAGGCCAGGAGACACCATGCTGGGGAGGTTATTGAAGGGCAAATATGTATGAAGGACATAAAATAATAATTACCTAAAAATCCAGCATGCATGAGAACAAAGGGGACATTCACAGCATATTACAATCATGGTAATTAGGGAATGAGGGAAGAAATACAATATATTATCAAACATTCAATACAATAAAATGGGATATAAAAGGATAAAAATCTTACCTTCATATACTCCTTCTGCAGGACCTGGATGATGGCAGAACAGGTCTCTGGGATAATGATCCCCAGAGCCTGGGGGGAGATTCCTGTTGAGAACTTCAAGTCCTGCAGACTTCTCCCTGTGGCCAAATACCGCAAGGTAGCGAACAACCTCTGCTCCGGAGTGATCGCTTGCATCATGCAGGTATCCTGCCTGCTGATATAGGGGGTCAGCGAAGCCAACAAACGGTGAAACACGGGGTCCGTCATCCTGAGAAAGTTCCTGAAATCATCAGGATTATTCTCACGGATCTCACGGAGCAAAGGCATATGACAGAACTGGTCACGCTGAAGCAACCAATTCTTGGTCCATGAACTCCTCCCCACCCTGTTCATGGACTGGACTTGTGTCAAGGTCAGGACCCCAACACCAAGCCCCCGCACAGCACGAACTCTACGAGGAGTACGCATACGAAACACGGCTAGAAAACGGTCGGCTGCTCAGAACGAAGTAACAGAACGCACTGAAGAACAGCAAGGCCTGTGAAGAGCGACCTGAAAAACAGCAACGAGCAGGCAAGATCACACAGAAAACTCCGATATGAACTGACTGCACGCACTGAAGAGCAGATACAAACCCACAAGCACAAACTGAACGTCAGAAAACGATCTGAAAGCCACGAGTCTGAAAAAGCGCGAATCATCTCTCACCAAACTTTTACTAACACGAGATTAGCAAAAGGAGCCCAAAGGGTGCTGCGCTTGGTTCTGAACCGGCCTTTTCTAGTCTCGTCGTACGTGGTGTACGTCACCGCGTTGTTGGCGATCGGAAATTCCAACTTTGTGCGACCGTGTGTAGACAAAACAAGTTTGAGCCAACATCCGTCGGAAAAAATCCTAGGATTTTGTTGTCGGAATGTCCGAACAAAGTCCGACCGTGTGTACGGGGCATAAGGAATGTAGATTGTCTAGGGGTATTTTTAGACCCTCGATAACTCTGCATAAGTTGTACCTTACAATCCCACAGGCCTGTGAGATTAGCCCATTGAGACAATGATAAAACAAGACAATGACAAAGTCTCTCTGAGCAGAATCTGAATCTTTATTCTTTCTCTGTGAATACAAAGGGGGGCTTTCAGAAAGTACAGCCCTTTTTACGCCATTACAAATTGTCCAATCAAATACAAGCAAAATTTATGACAAACTGAATCTAAGCGTTGATTTCAAGTGCTTTAAAAGAAATATGAAGTAACTTATGAGAAACGAATCTAGAAGGAAAGAAAACAAAAACAATGAACAGTACATACACACAGCTGTCTGTAAAATAGAGTACAGGATAAAACACAAAATGGAAACTGATTATTCTAAAATGGATGTGGTTAAGCTAAATATGCCTTCAATAACATGGGGGTAGTTCAGGTCATCAATCATGTGACAGCCTCCTCGGCGCCAGTGGTGCGATTGTTGCGTCATCTGGTGTTGCATTGTTTGCAATTAAATATTTTTATGTATGCAGTGCACATTCCAGGAATGACTAACGCAATGGCTGATGCTTTGTCTCGGTTTCAGTGGGACAAATTTCGGGAGTTGGAAGTGGAGCAACACTAGGGTCCTTGTCCCCAACAGCTGTGGCAAGTCGCATTGGAGTCGTCGCGGATTTGATCGGGAAATCCATAAGCAAGGGTACTTGGTCAGCGTATGCGAAGGTTTGACAGGAGTGGTGTGACTTGCTGGGACAAGTGATGGGAGAATGGATTGTCACAGTCTTGTTATACTTTATTGGTTTAAATTATGAACAAGGAACGTCAGTATCGTTAATTAACCGTAAGATGGCGGGGTTGGCCTTTTGATTTAAGTTGACAGTGAGCAGGGATGTTACAAAAGAATTCATGGTCAGGCAGGCCTTGAAGGGTTACAGGAATGGCAATAAGAGACGTGACAGCAGGTGCCCAGTCACTTTTGCCATATTGCGAGAGTTGATGTTACAGGTGAGTACGGTGTGTACTTCCAGTTACAAGGCCAGTTTATTTAAGGTGGTATTCTCATTGGCATTTTATGGGGCCTTCAGGTTGGGGGAACTGGTCAGTCCAGCTAGGAATGCCATGGGGGGTATCCAGGTGTCTGATGTGCATTGTAGCAGTTCTTCAGACACCGTGATCCTGCCCCTCAGTACCAACCAGGTTATCAAGTATGGTTGTCCACCTTGTTCCTAAAACTGAAATGTCCTACCCGAAAATTAGGACCAAGATATGTGGGACCCTTTGCTATTGAACGTGTCATTTCCCCGCTGCAATGAAATTGAGTCTAACTGATTCCTATAGGGTTCATCCTGTCTTTCACTCTTCTCTGTTAAAGCCTGCTGTCCCAGATCCTTGTCCCTCTCGCTCCCTATCTACGGCGGATCCTATTATTGTAAATGGAGAGGAAGAATATGGGGTGGAGGACATCTTAGATACTAGATTATGCCATGGTGGTCTGGAATACTTGATTCACTGGAAAGGTTACAGTGTTGAAGATCGTTCCTGCTTCTGATGTGCATGCTCCTGCACTTGTACACTCTTTTCATAGACATCATCCCGGCCATCCTGTCCTTTTGCGGTCCCAGAGGTCACACCTTGTGGGGGGGCACTGTCACAACCCGCAACCTACCTGTACCAACAGCAAGGGTCCTAGCACTCGCAGCATGTTAGTCATTGGCATTTTTGTTGGTGGCCTGTGTCCTGTGGCACCCCTGTGTAAGTATGGTGAGGCCTCCAGCACATGTCTGATGGAAAATGCCCCTAACCTGGCCAATTTATTTATGGCCAGGTGGGAGGAGAATGTCATCTATGCCCGGGACATACCTCAGTTGGTCCTGTGGATCCGTTACATAGATGACATCCTCCTCCTATGGGAGGGGGACGTTTTGTCTCTTCAGTCCTTCATGGCTTTTCTCAACGATAATGAGAGAGGTATAGAGTTGAAATATGAGACGAGCCAAACCGAGATTAATTTTTTGGACTTGAAAATTAGAGTTGAGGCTGATAGACTTACCACCTCAACCTACTTTAAGTCCACAGACAGGAACTCATTTATCCCTACAAATAGTTGCCCATCATAGGCCTCGGCTTTGATCAGTTCCGAAGAGCCAACATATGAGGCTCAAGAGGAACTGTTCCAGGGAGGATGTCTTCTTAGAACAAGCTGAGATCCTTACCCAGAAATTTTTAGAGACTGGCTACACAGAGGATAATCTGAAGATTGCTTTAGATTCTGTTAAACAGCTTAGCAGAGAGGATCTTCTTGTGGATAGGTCATCCCAAAATCTAGATGAATTCCCCCAAGGAGTTCCATTCTTGACCACTTATTCATTGCAACACAAAAGTGTCAAACAAATGGTGTCAAGACATTGGCATATTGTTCGCAATGATCATGTGGCTTCAGAGGAGCACATTCTTTGAGGAATAGAGTGGCTCCTAATATTCTAGATCCACCCATAAAAAAGCTAGTTTTTTTAGCCAACAGGTTATTACCAATGCCGTAGTTGTAGGGAATGTTAATTTAATAGCTGTACCCATAGGAGGACTACTAATTTCTTTTCCACTAGCACTCAAATCCATCATGATATTAAACCTTTCATTACCTGCTCCACATTGAGCGTGGTGTATTTACTCCAATGTCCATGTGGATTACAGTAAATAGGGAGGACCAAACGCCCCCTGCAGGTCAGGTTAAATGAACATATCACCAATATTAAATCAGGATTTAAGAACCACTCTGTGTCCTTTTTTTTTTTTTTCCACATCAGCTACACCTTAGAGATATTTAACTCAGCTGAGTCATTAGTATATGTCGTTTTCGCATCATCCATATCTCTCGCATCATTGTGGCATATAAAATTTTATTATTACTTTTTCCAATTTTCTTTATTAATATATCTTTCAAAAGAATTTTTAACTTTTTTCTTTTTATATACCCAAAAAGTAGAAATATATTTATTTTCTCCCCCTAATTCCCCCCCCAAAAAAAGGGGGAACCCAGCCCCCCCCTTCTCCCATCCCCCTCTCTCTCTCCCTCCCACCCTCAGGGATCCATAATTATCGTGTATCTCTCCGTATTCCTAAACTCAAGCCATTTTTCCCAGGTCCTGTAGTATTTTTCTCGTAGGCCCTCCGTCAGGTGGATTGATTCTTCCATTCCCCTTACCCATTCCACCCTTATTATCCAATCCCTTAACCTTGGGGCTTCCAACCCCTTCCAACAGCATGGAATTAATGCTTTCGCCGCATTTAGGAGGTGTGGGACAACCGACCTGCCATATTAGAGTGTCTTCTTCTCCGTGTCGTGGAACAAACACGTCCATGGGTTCTTATTAACCTTTTAGCCCGTTATTTGCCGAATTTCTCCCACAATTTCCTCCCAATACACCTGTATTTTGGGGCATTCCCACCAAATATGTGCAAAAGATCCAGTTGCCCCACTCGCCCTCCAACAAGTTGGGGGGGTCTCAGCGTCATACTCATGCACCCGCTGGGGCGTCCTGTGCCACCTCGTTATCACCATATAGGCCATTTCGTACGTCCGGGAGTCTCTTGCCATTAAATATACAATTTTTAAGATCTTACTTCTATGTTCCTCGTCTTTTAGGTATCCTATTTCTCTTTCCCACTTCTCCAGAAAGGCAGGGTATCCTTTACTCGCTTCCTCCCTTAGTACTCTATACACTTTAGATATACTACCTTTCACACTAGTGGGGGTGCTTAATAATTTTTCTATGGCTCTTAATTGGTCTCTTCCTCTCAATGGTTGCGGTAATGATTGTGCAAAGTGCTGTATCTGGGCATACCTCCATTTGTCCAGTGATTTATTCCCCCATACCCGTGTGATTTCTGTGTAAGTGTACAATCTGTTCCCCCTCATCACATCCTGTAATTGTAACGCATCTTTTTTCGCCCACCTCATGAAATATAAGTGCTCCTCCTTCCCCGGTAAAAAATAATTAGTATTCAATAATGATATCAGTGGCGAATTATATTCCCAGTGAAATCTCTTACTTACCCCATCCCATGTTTTAAATGTGTTTCTAGTCAAAAAATTAGCTCCATTTCCCAACTCCTGAAATTGTGAAGGAATCCATATCAATTTTTCTATATCCTTTTTACTATATAACCAATCAGTGATCCTGGAAATAACAATAGCTTGGTAATATTTTTTAAAATCCGGTGCTCCCACCCCTCCCTTTTTTTTTTTTCCTTCACCAAAGTGTCATACGCAATCCTAAGACGCCTTCGTGCCCAAATAAACCTTAGAATTATAGACTGTAATTTATCAAAAAAAGTAGAAGGGAGAGCAATTGGGATCATTTGAAAGGTATAGATTAATATGGGCAGGATAAACATTTTTATTGCGTTTATTCTGCCAATCCACGACAGAGCTCTATACCTCATCCTGCCTAATAAATCCTTAATTTTATTAAGTAAGGGAATGTAGTTAGCAGCAAACAGATCCTCCGGTGTTGATGTTAATTTTATACCCAAATACCCTAATTCCCTCTCGCACCATGTAAAGGAGATTCCCGATTGAATTGCTTTCTGCTCCCTCCTAGGGATTGATATATTTAAGAGCTCTGATTTACTCATGTTTATTTTACAGTTTGTAAATCTTCCATAGCGCTCTAACTCCTTGAGCACCACGGGGATTGTTATCCTAGGGGAGGTAACGTAGCACAGTAGCACAATAAATCATTGGCGAATGCCGCTAACTTATACTCCTCTCCTCCCACCCTTATTCCCTTAATGTCTTCATTTTTGCGGAACGCTGCTAAGAGTGGCTCCAGGGTTAAAACAAACAGGATCGGGGAGAGGGGGCAACCCTGTCTTGTCCCGTTAAATAACTCAAGGGGAGAAGACAGGCTTCCATTTACTCTAACTCTGGCCTTCGGATGTCTGTATAACGACAGAATCCATTTCATCATCCTCTCCCCGATCCCTAAATGCTTCAAAGTTTCAACCATGAATCCCCAGTCCAGCCTTTTCGGCATCGATTGACAATAGGGCCGCTGGTATATTGCTCCTGAGTGCTTCCTGCATTAAGAAAATTGTTTTCAGGGAATTATCCCTCCCCTCCCTTCCAGGTAAAAATCCCGTCTGATCATTGTGTATCCACTGCTTCAACCCATCTTTCAATCTATCAGCAAGTATTTTGGCGAAGATTTTTGTGTCTACGTTTAACAATAACGAGATTGGCCTATAGCTTCCTGGGGATACTGGATCCTTGCCTTTTTTCAGGATCAGGGTGATATACGCTAAAAGGGACTCTTCACAAGTCTCTTCACTCTCATCCAGGACATTTAGATAGTTGCACAGATTGGGTACCAAAATTTTAGAAAATTTTTTATAGTATGCTATGGAGTATCCATCGGGGCCCGGGCTCTTTCCCAAGGCAGTGTTTCTTATCGCTTTTTCTACTTCATCCTGTGTTATGGGAGTCTCAAGACGCTCCACCTTCTCCCTTTCTGCCCTGGGAAGGTCTAGTTCCCTAAGGTACTCCCTTATCCTTTCCTTCTTATTTTCACTCGTCTCCTCTTTCCTTCCTACTTTATATAGGGCACTATAATAAGAATGAAATACTTTGGAAATCTTAGGGGAGGAGAATTCTAAGTTCCCCTTCTCATTTCTTATTTTAGGTATGAAGGTCCTGTCCTTTTTTTCTTTAACCCTTCTTGCCATCTACTTTCCTGATTTATTACCCTCCTGATACATATCTCTGTTGATCGTGTAAAAAGCACACTTCCTATCCTTGTCCAGTAGCTCATCAAATTCTCTTCTTTTCCCTATTAGCTCTTGCTTTTCAGGGATCCCCCTAGGTCTTGTACTCTGTTCTAATTCCTGGATCTCCCTGTATAAACGCGTCATCTTTTCCCCCCTTTCTTTTTTTTTCCCTGCTCCAATGGCAATCAAGATTCCTCTTATATAGCTTTTATGCGCTTCCCAGAGTGTGGCCCTAGATATGTCCTCTGTGTCATTTGTCTCAAAATAGCTATTCAATTCCTGTTCTATTTTCGCTGCTGAGTCCGGGTCTTGGACAAGAGAGTCGTTCAATTTCCAATTCATCCTAGTCTGAACCGCACCAGTGATCTCTACCTGGATTTTCACCGGCGCGTGATCTGACAGGGTGATTGCTTTAATTTCTGCTGCCTTCAAATGGGGGACCAACTGATGCTCTATTAATATATAATCTATTCTTGAGAATGATCTATGTGCAAAAGAGTAAAAGGTATAATCGCGTTCCTTTTGGGTGACATATTCTCCACGCATCCATTAACTGTAGACGCATTAACTTTTTTTTACTGTCTCACCTTTTGTACCGGGTTTTATTTCGCCCCTTGAGATATCTATCCCGGGGTCTATACTCCAATTCAAGTCCCCTGCCAATATTAGTTTATCTTTTTAACCACTTAACAACCGGCCCATAGCCGAATGACGGCTGCAGGGCGGTTGCTTAACTCTGGGAGGACGTCATATGACGTCCTCTCAGAATTCCCCTCTCGCGCGCCCCCTGGGGCGCGCACCCGAACACATCCGTGACCGCCGGGTCCTCAGGACCCGGCGCATCACGGATCCCGGTAAATGGCCGCTGATCGCGGCCATTTACCATGTGATCGCACCGTCAAATGACGGCGCGATCACATGTAAACAGACCGGCGGCGTCTGATGACGCCGGTTCCTCTCCTCCCCTCCTGTGTACCGATCGGTACACTGTGGAGGAGAGGGAGATGGATGGATGTCTGCAGCGCTGTGGGCTGGTTGTGTAGTGCCCACAGCGCTGCACAGAGACATCCAACCATCCATCCATCCATGCTCAGCCATCCCCACTACTCTGCAATACTCTGCTATGCCCCACCTTACTCTGCAATACCCCAATATTACTCTGCAATACCCCCACATTACTCTGCAATACCCCCACATTGCTCTGCAATACCCCCACATTACTCTGCAATACCCCACAATACTCTGCAATACCCCACAATACTCTGCAATACCCCGCAATACTCTGCAATACCCCGCAATACTCTGCAATACCCCGCAGTACTCTGCAATACCCTGCAGTACTCTGCAATACTCTGCAATACCCCGCAGTACTCTGCAATACCCCGCAGTACTCTGCAATACCCTGCAGTACTCTGCAATACCCCGCAGTACACTGCAATACCCCGCAGTACACTGCAATACTCCGCAATACTCTGCAATACCCCGCAATACTCTGCAATACCCCGCAATACTCTGCAATACCCCGCAATACTCTGCAATACCCCGCAATACTCTGCAATACCCTGCAGTACTCTGCAATACCCCGTCGTACTCTGCAATACCCCGCCATACTCTGCAATACCCCGCCATACTCTGCAATACCCCGCCATACTCTGCAATACCCCGCCATACCCAGCCATACCCTGCCATGCTGAGCCACGCTCGGCTGTACTCGGCCTCTGTATGTGGCCAGGCTGTGGAAGTCTCACACATGTGGTATCGCCGTACTCAGGAGGAGCAGGAGAATCTATTTTGGGGTGTCATTTTTGGTATGTACATGCTATGTGTTAGAAATATTGTATAAATGGACAACTTTGTGTTAAAAAAAAAAATACGTTTTAACCACTTCCCGCCCGCCGGCCCTCATACAACGTCCTTGACTTTGTGCAGGGATATCTGAATAAAGCCTGCAGCTACAGGCATCATTCAGATATCAGCTTTTTCAGCCGGCGATTCCCTACACCATAAGAATGATCATAGCAGCTGTTCCACTGCTTGATCGTTCTTACGGGAGGCGAGAGGGGATGTCCCCCCTCCCGCCGCACTCCGCTGCTTCTACCGACTCACCGCTATGATCGAAGCCAGGATCGTTTTTTTTTTTTTTTTTTTAATTTCAGGCTTCCCAGCCTAGAGGTGAGATGTGGGGTCTTATTGACCCCATATCTCATTGTAAAGAGGACCTGTCATGCCATATTCCAATTACAAGGGATGTTTACATTCCTTGTAATAGGAATAAAAGTGGTCAAAATTTTTTTTTTGTAAAAAAGCATCAAACAAAAATAAATAAAGTAAAATGAACAATAAAAAAAAAAAAAAAAAAATTTAAAGCACCCCTGTCCCTGTGTGCTTGCATGCAGAAGCGAACGCATATGTAAGTCCCGCCCACATATGAAAACGGTGTTCAAACCACACATGTGAGGTATCACTGCGATCGGTAGAGCGAGCGCAAAAATTTTGGCCCTAGACCTCCTCTGTAACTCAAAACATGTAACCAGTAAAAAATTTTAAAGCGTCGCCTATGGGGATTTTTGAGTAGCAAAGTTTGGCGCCATTCCACAAGCGCGTGCAATTTTGAAAGGTGACATGTTGGGTATCTATTTACTCGGCGTAACTTCATCTTTCACATTATGCAAACACATTGGGCTAAATTTACTGTTTTGGTTTTTGTAAAGCACAAAACAGTTTTTTTTTCCAAAAAAAAGCGTTAAAAAAATTGCTGCGCAAATACCGTGTGAGATAAAAAGTTGCAACGACCGCCATTGTATTCTCTAGGGTCTTTGCTAAAAAAAACATATATAATGTTTTGGGGTTCTATGTAATTTTCTAGCTAATAAATGATGATTTTTACATGTAGGAGAGAAATGTCAGAATTGGCCTGGGCACTCCAGAATGCCTGAAGGTGCTCCCCTGCATGTTGGGCCTCTGTATGTGGCCACGCTGTGTAAAAGTCTCACACATGTGGTATCGTCGTACTCGGGAGTAATAGCAGAATGTGTTTTGGGGTGTAATTTGTGGTATGCATATGTGGAGTGTAAGAAATAACCTGCTAATATGACAATTTTGTGAAAAAAAAAAAGTAAAAAAAAAAAAACTTGATTTGCAAAGAATTGTGGGAAAAAATGACAACTTCAAAAAACTCACCATGCATCTTTCTAAATACCTTGGAATGTCTTCTTTCCAAAAAGGGGTCATTTGGGGGGTATTTGTACTTTTCTGGCATGTTAGGGTCTCAAGAAATTAGATAGGCCGTCAGTACTTCAGGTGTGATCAATTTTCAGATATTCGCACCATAGCTTGTGGACGCTATAACTTTCACAAAGACCAAATAATATCCACCGATTTGGGTTATTTTTACCAAAGATATGTAGCGGTATAAATTTTGGCCAAAATATATGAAGAAAAATTACTAATTTGCAAAATTTTATAACAGAAATAAAGAAAAATTTATTTTTTTTACAGAATTTTCTGTCTTTTTTCTTTTATAGCGCAAAAAATAAAGAACCCAGTGGTGATTAAATACCACCAAAATAAAGCTCTATTTGTGTGAAAAAAAGGACAAAAATTTCATATGGGTACAGTGTTGCATGACTGAGTAATTGTCATTCAAAATGTGAGAGCACCAAAAGCTGAAAATTGGTCTGGTTAGGAAGGGGGTTTAAGTGCCCAGTGGTCAAGTGGTTAAAGGTCTCAAGCTTCATCAAAACTTTTCTTAGAAATATCTTAGGGTTCTTATTAGGAGAATAAATGTTCGCGACTGTGATCCACGTATCGAACAGTTTCCCCTTTACGAAAAGGAATCTGCCCCCTGGGTCAGCCAGGCGCTCGTCTTCTACAAACATCATTGTCTTATCAAACCCAATATCCACCCTCCTTGAATGTGTTGATCCTGCATCCCCATAAAACCACTTTGGGAATAGGTGCGATGCCAAGCCCCCTCCTGAGTGCGTAATATAGGTTTCCTGCAGGAACACCACATTTGCTCCCAATAGCTGCAGTTCCTGATTAATTTTATACCTTTTTTTTGCTGTATTCAATCCCTTTACATTATACGTAACAAAATTTACTACTCTCATGTTTCACCTTGAGTAGGAGCATCTGGCTGATCCCGTGGGGCACACCCCGGAGAGGCAGAGAGAAGGGGAGAAAAAAAAAACCCACCCTACATGTATGCATACATGTAAAGGGAAATAGCATGGGTATTATAAAGATATACATGGGTGAATCTTTACATTCAAGGTATTGCTATTTCATTCAGCCAGGAAATAGAACCTCCACACAATCACTTCTAAGCCAGCTTTTAAGCAATACAGTTATCGAGTGCTATTCCCTACTTCTCATCTTCAAACACATTAAAATGACCTTCTACTCCACATAGCCAGATAGGATTTCTCCAGAGCTAGTTCTTTAGATAGGGTTCAATATGCAGAGCCAGGAGCCAGGAGCAGAGCTAGGAGCATCCACAGCCCTTCTGGGCTGACCCAGTTTCAGGGGACCTTACCAGGGTATACCAGCTCTCTCACCGTCTTCTGCTTCCTCCGTCCACAAGGACCTCTTGTTAAGCTTCTCCTTGCCGCTGCAGCTGCAACAAAACTTTAACTGACCTGCTCGCCGGAGGTCTGCATCATCTCATGCTTTCCGATTACCAGAACGATCCAGCGCTGCCTCCAGGGGGGCGGAGGGGTGGGCGAATCCGCCCAGAGCAGGCCAGAGGAGGGCGAGGGTCAGTCGGGAGGGGTAGCTCTATGTCTCGCCACTGCGGGCACAGCGTCTCTCCGATCCAGCTACGAGCAAGCGAGTGTGCGGGGAGGCAGAGGCTCTGGCGCGAACCTGACGCACCTACGTGGTGACGCTCCGCCCCCAAGAACCACTCGGTGTCTAAACATTACTTGTTGGTACACAGGAAGGATCCCTCAAATACCCTTTTTTAGGTATTGATAAGTATAGCCCCAACTGGCGAGGTAGTTCCATTGTGAGAGAGATCTCTAAATTTGAAATGTTATGGATACACAAGGTTAGAACATATGCACCCTACAGGCTAAATATTGATGTTGGTGTGAATGCCTTCATTGACAACTCTTAGGCTGAATGAATATTGTGAACCTGGTCTGAGACATGTGGGGGACTGCATATATAGTGACTATTTCTACAATTTTTATTTTTATTTTTATCATTTATTTTATTATTTCAATTATAAAATATTATTTTCTATATTGATTATTATATCAATGTTTGGTATTGTCCATCCAACAGAGAGAGGTTACATACTGTATTCCATCTCTTACTGGAATGTTCAATTTTACTTTTTACTAATTCCATTCACATATTTATTTATTATTAAGTAATTTTTCATTTATTATTATTAATTAAAAAAAAAAATGTATTTATCATTATTATTCAATTATTTTTTATCACCTGCTTAAGGTGATTGAGTGTCTATATCTCATCAATTTAAGTAAAAATTTTCACTACAATTAACACTTATCAACTTCACTAATTACATTTTTTTCTTATCGATTAATGGTAATATACACTCATATTGGAAATATAAATATTTTTGAATGTGTATGTGTTTGTAATTTTTCATTATATATATATGTGTCACATATTTTGATTAGTTAGATACTTGTTTTATATTAATATCACCTCATCTAGACAACATTCTGGTCTATGTTAATTCTTCCCTTCATGTCTATTGGCATGATAGGGATGCGCTTTATAAATGTTTTGTCTTCTTTTTTTCTTTGTCCACGATTAATATATGTGGAGATAGATTATTTGTATTTTTGGTTATGGATAATGTTTTTTAAATAATGGTTTTACCAATGCCTTTATGGACAACGCTATTGTAAGGACTGCCCATGATTAAGATGGCGATTACAGACTCACATCCGGGACTCAGACCGAGGACTCAGGATGCTGCCCGTTCCCCATTGAAAATTTAAGCTATGACGACTATGACGGCTTTTGCATTGCGGCCGGCTGGCTTCATATCTTTGTGCAAGATTTTTATTGTTGTTTGTAAGCGCAATATATTTTTTATATAATAAACCAGTGTTGACGTTATTACTCTATGGTGTATTGTATCCTCTCTTGGGGTATTACCAACTGACACCCACGGCTCTACGGATCACTTGGATCTCTGCTGAGAGTTGCTATTCCGCCCATCAATAAAGTTGTTTGTCTGGGTCCAGCTGAGTTTTTTCATAAAGAGATATCTGCCTTGTTTGGTTTGGCATCTGGTAAGGAGGCCCTCTATGTGGTGACAGTACACATAATCCTGCTTTATCCACTGGGTGGTTCTCTATTTGTGCAATCCTTGGTTGTTCACAGTGTGAGTGCAATTGCATCTATTGTGCATACAGTTATATTTTTTTGACAATATTACGCTATGTAATTTTTCTGTTTTTTTGGTCAATCCAATAAAAGATTTGTGGAATCAACACCAACCCATGCTGAGAGGTTCGAAATGTATACATTCCATCTTGCAAAAACGCTAGCCAGGCTGGTGTTATAGCCATCTGCTTATTTGGCTTACAATATGGTAAGCATGTTTTCCACAAAGTGATGGTACACTTTCTGTGATTTAGTCACCGGGTGAACATTGAACATATCTCCGGTTGGTCAAGCATTTAGAATACTATATATTATTAATTTGGACTTTATTAAGCGCGATTTTCTCTTTTTCATCTATATCTGTGTTTATCCCACATTAATTGCAGTTTTGGGATTTGTCCACCCATATTAGATCATTGGATTAGCGCAGTTTTTTTCCCCTTTGTACATGTCTGATGGCATCCTCATATCAAGATGGCAGCACCGAAGTGCGTTCTGTTATAGACAGCAATTGCATCACATCCACCACACCCTCCGGAGGTCATTTCTTGTTTAATCACTATAAAGCTGAGAGTTTCCAGAGAGAGAGTGCTCAGTTGTTTTAGAGCTACCCACAGTGTGTACCTGTTCCTTGCCGTGTGATATTGCTACCTGACCTTTGCTACGTTTATTGACTCTGATCCTTTGCTGCCTACCCTGACCTTCTGCTGCGTTTGACTTTGATTATTGGACTTTCCCTTTTGTACCATGTTTTTGGAATCTGTGCTGGATTCATCTCCTGAGTATCCTTATCCAAGGTGTGTGCCCCTGCTATACCCAAACACTGACAATTTCATTAGCAGACAATGGATAGGAGGATAAATTGATAATTTGCATGTCATCAAATTTCAACTTTTCTTGGTCACATAGACTTTCAAGTTGCCCTGTTTCTTGGTCTCCCCTAAAGGGGTACACCTTGTAAATTTGGAGACTGTACCTTGTAGGAGTAGTTTTTTCCACTTGTACTGCCCATCCTAACACAATTTCTTTTGTGTTTGTCTGCAGTAGTGGAAGGAAAAAGTTCATCACCAGTTAGCTGATCACCACCATCTGTGATAATCTTAAAAGAAAAAGATTTAGGAAAGGCTGAAAGTTGAGAAGATGTGCCTGGATAGGCATCATCAGTAGGGATGAGCTGAACACCCCCCGGTTCGTGGCAGAACATGCAAACAGACCAAAAATTTGTGCGAACGCGTGAACCCCGTTAAAGTCTATGGGACTCGAACGTGAAAAATCAAAAGTGCTAATTTTAAAGGCTAATATGCAAGTTATTGTCATAAAAAGTGTTTGTGGACCCGGGTCCTGCCCCAGGTGACATGTATCAATGCATAAAAAGTTTTAAAAACTGGCGTTTTTTCAGGAGCAGTGATTTTAATAATGCTTAAAGTGAAACAATAAAAGTGTAATTTTCCTTTAAATATCGTGCCTGGGGGTGTTTATAGTATGCCTGTAAAGTGGCGCATTTTTGCCGTGTTTAGAACTCTCTGCACAAAATGACATTTCTAAAGGAAATAAAGTAATTTAAAACTGCTTGCGGCTGTAATGTAATGTTGCCCCCCCAGCCCATTACCGGCCCATTGGGTCTGGTATGGATATTAAGGGGAACCCCAAATAGAAAAAAAGGTGTGGGGCCCCCAGGCCCTATATACTCTGAACAGCAGTATACAGGCAGTCCCCGGGTTACAAACAAGACAGTGACTGTAGGTTTGTTGTTAAGTTGAATCCGTTTGTAATTTGGAACAGGTACATTTTTTAAGTGTAGCTACAGCCCAAAAATCTAGTTTTAAGCTTTTTGGATAATATAGGGCATATAATATATCACCCCTGTAACATTTTTTTTGCTGTCTGTGCCCCTGTTAAGAAGATTTCACCTCACTTTCTATCCCAATTAAAATTGGAATTAGAAAATTTTGGGTTATTAGGGAAACAAGGATTGGTGATAAAGCATCAGTGGAGACACCTTTTTCCCATATTAACTCTTACAGGAGAGAATTTCCCTTCCTAGGGGTAGATTTCCTCTCACTTCCTGTTGTCTCCCTCCGTTTTTAAGTAGGAGTCGTTTGTAAGTCTGATGTTTGAAAATAGGGGACCACCTGTAAATACTATAAGGCCTGCTCTATACACTCTGGAAAATTGGGCCTTAGGTGTTGATGGTACCAGAACACTGTAAGCCCTTACAGTTGTTTTTGGTGGGCGCTGGAACGGGCCCTGCTATGAAATATTATATCAAGAATTGTAATTAAATGCCCCTGTTAAACAAGGGCAGAAAAATTGGGCCTTAGGCGGTGGTGGTGGTGATGGTGGCACAACACTGTAAAGCCTCACAGATACTCTTGTTGAGCGCAGGAATGGGCCCTGCTGTGAAATATTAGATCAAAAATTGCAATTACAATACAGTGCAGCCGTAGTGCAGTTGCTACTACTTTTCTGGTGGTGTACACAGTACACAATACAGTGTAGTGCGATGTTGCAAAACAAAATATACATCATGTCCAGAAGGCCACCAAGAAGAGGCAGATGCTCACAGGCCACTACAAGAGGGCAAGCAGGCTCTGTGTATACAGTTAACAGCGCTGTTCATGGACATGGTGCATCCTCTGCCGGTGGCCGTGGGCACACTTGTCCTTTTTTTTCTGCTGCTGGCCATTTTATTGAGCCAGAACATGCAGAAGAGTTGGTGGAGTGGATAACAAAGCCGTCCTCATCCTCCTCATCCTCTGTCACCCAGGCTCAGAGTAGTTTCCTTCCTATGCAGTTGCCAAAGCAACCTATTTCACCGGCTCCTTGTACATAGTCACTCCTTCCGTAGCCCAACCATCATGCACGGAGGAGTCCCCCAAACTATTCGACCACAGTGTTGGGTACATGCTTCTGGAGGATGCACAGCGATTTGAAGGCTCTGAAGTTGGTTCCCAGGTTGAGTAAGGGAGTAACCTGAGCCTAGAGAGAGGGGGTGCCAAAAAAGGACAAGAAACTGGCAGTCATGTTCCCCCAGCTGCAGCATAGTGCCAAGTTTGCTCCAGGGACAAGGAGGAAGGGGATGATGAGGTCATTAACTCTACTTGGATGCCTGATAGAATAGAGGAGGAGGAGGAGGCACAACTCCAACGAAGACGGATGTCCTCTAGGGGGCAGCTTAAGGCCAGCCACCCTACTGCATCACACCGCAGAGCTCCGCAGGTGCAGGGCACTGCTGACTCCCCACTGATTTTGAAAAGGTCCTTGGTGTGGAACTTTTTGGACATGTGCGCAGCAGATCGCACCATTGCTGCTTGTAAACTATGTCTGAAGCAGATCAAGCATGGCCACAACAGCAGCTGCTTGGGCACCACATGCTTGACCAGACATATGACGACCTCCCATGCAGTCTTTTTCCCGTATACTATATTTGAGATTTAATATCTCTCAGATATGATTTGGGTTAAATGAGAGTTCTTTGGCCATGAGTGAAAGCTTTAAAACAATAACAACATTTATTGGTGAGTAGTTGAAAATCTAATACACAACCATCTATCTATAGTCTACACCAAGGAAGAAAATATTAGGTTAAAATAACAGAATTACATGAAGGAATACAGAGTATATTCCTGAAAACATTAATCTGCAAACATATTTAGTTACAATTAAAATGCAGACCTTTCCCATAATTACCATTTGCACCAAGGTTCCATTCTGATGGTGGTTCTCTCATAAAGGTGTGTGTTTCCCTCCCACCTAGTTTGTGTATATCATTACATGCTGATGCCTCATTGGTTGGCATAGCGTGGCTCTGATTGGTGAGCTTCCCTATTCCTGGTTAAGGACTGGCTACATCTAAATCCCTATACTTGGCATAAGTCACCCCCCTTTAATGCAAATCCTTATTCTGAGCAGGAGCTTAACTTGAATTTTCCCGGGAAGTTAAGTATTGATTATGGGTTGGCCTCCCTTCATTGCATATCCCAGCATGGGATCCTTTGAAGTGAGTATGTGTATAACAATTAGGTTTGGATCCCATTGTTTGTATACACAAGCCTAGGCACCGACTTGTCTGGTCTACCAGAGATTTCTGTGTTCCGCCCTACATAGATAAAAGCAAAATTAAATATATTCATTAAATATAAATAAATTAAATATAAATTAAATATAGAATATATAAATATAAATAATTAAATATAAATTAAATATATTCATAATTGCAATTATTTACAGCTATTAATGTAGATTTCACATAAACTCATAAGGCAACAAGTCCGTAGACCACATTAAAGAAAAAGGCAGACTTCTCCTTGCTCCTCATCTGGGATCTCCAACCCTACTCCAGTCCTATCGAAAACCTGCACTGAGAGGAATGAAGGTATAGCAATAGGTGTCCCAAGTACTTGCAGCCAATCTACTAGCAGTACACCACCATCTGATTTTAGCAGGATAATTTCCCTACCCTAGTTGCTAACCATAAAAAGAAATTCGGTCCCAGCCATCCACATGCTCACAGTCTGAATGCTAGCTTGAAAGCCAGCTTGGCCAAATTGCTAGCACTGCAACTACTGCCTTTTCAGCTGGTAGACTCCGCCCCCTTTTGTGAATTTGTAGAATGTGCTGTACCTCAGTTGCAGGTTTCAAAATGCCATTTCTTTTCATGGAAGGCCATTCCAGCTCTCTACCAGCATGTGGAAGGCAATGTTTTTGTCTTGTTGGACAGGGCGGACAGCAGTAAGGTGTATATTACCGCAGACTCCTGGTCTAGCAGGCATGGGCAGGGATGTTACCTTTCCTTCATGGCGCACTGGGTAACTCTGCTGGCAGCTGGGAAGGATGCAGGACAGGGTTCAGTATTGTCGGAGCTTGTTCCGCCACCACACCTCCAAAATGCTAGCGGTGATTCTGCAACAGCTCTCTCCTCCACCCCCTCCTCTTCTTCTTCCTCTATGGCCTCTTCTGCAGATTTGTTCTCTGAACCAGCGGTGCTCCGTGAGCGTTCAAGCACTTAGGCAAAAATATGCCATGCGGTGTATGAGTTACATAGTAGGTGAGGTTTAAAAAAGACACATGTCCATCAAGTCCAACCTATGTGTGTGATTATATGTCAGTATTACATTGTATATATGTTGCGGTCATTCAGGTGCTTATCTAATAATTTTTTGAAACTATCAATGCCCCCCGCTGAGACCACTGCCTGTGGAAGGGAATTCCACATCCTTGCCACTCTTACAGTAAAGAACCCTCTACATAGTTTAAGATTAAACCACTGCTTAGGGGACAGGATCCACACTGGGGCAGAGATTCTGTCAGCTCTGCAGGGGCAGGCTCAGAGGTGGTTGCCGCCATGCCAGCTTCAGCCAGGTATGGTTGTATGCGACAATGGCACCAACCTTCTCACCACCCTCTGACAGGGACACTTGACCCATGTTCCATGTTTGGCACACATCCTGAATTTGGTGTTGCAGCAGTTCTTGAGCAGGTACCCAGGCTTACAAGATCTCCTGAGGTAGGCCAGAAAAGTCTGTGGTCATTTACAACGGTCATGCAATGCCAGTGCTCAGCTAGCTGACATTCAAAGGGAATGCAACCTGCCCACCAACTGCCTCATTTGTGACATGTCCACCAGGTGGAAGTCAAGGTTGACAATGCTGCAGCGGCTGTACCTGCAGCAGGGGGCCATCAATGAGTACCTGTGTGAGCATGGCATCAGGACAGGGTCAGGGGAGCTTGGCTTCTTCTTACTATGCCAGTGGCATCAGTAAGCATCAGTGATACTCTCCCTCTTGTCTTCCTGTTGGAGCACACGCTTCATGGAATAATGGACAGGTCACTTGAGGCAAAACAGTGTGAGGAAGAGGAGGACTTCCTTACCTTTCAAGACCCCCTTTATCCAGATATTATTCCTGCAGGCCCGCCAAAACCACAGGAAGAAGAGGAGGAGGATTGTGCCAGCATGGATGTGGAGGATAACACACAGCAGCTGTCTTCAAGGGATGGTTTTCAGTCCCCAGAAACCCAAGGAGTTGTACATGGCTGGGAGGAGGTTGTTACGGATCATTTGATCCATAGTGACCCAGAGGACTCAGAATCGAATGCCTCTGCAAACGTTTGCAGGCTTTGCAGAATCAGGGAGGCCATGCAGCGTAAGGACCCTAGGATTTGTGGTATCAAAGAGAGGGAATCATTACTGGCTGGCAACCCTTCTTGATCCACGTTACAAGGGTAAGGTTGCAGAACTCATCCTGCCTTCGCAGAGGGAGCAGAGGATGAAACATCTTCAGGAGGCCTTGAAGAAAGGTTTGTGCAATGCATTTCCAGACCCTGTGAGGTTACAATTTCCTGGTGCTGGACAATGTGTTGCTGAGGATTCTGTCAGGTCACCTGAGGCCAGGTGACAGATGAACACCGTTGGGGTCAGGAGTGCACCGCAAAGGTAGTGGACCCTATGGCTGACTGCTGCGGATGGGAGTCTAGGTGGTTGAGGAAGGCAGGTCCGCTGCAACACCAACATGGATCCCGCAGGGGCTAGAGCATAAGTTTCAACAGGGCGCAGCGTCTAATGCCCTGTACACACGGTCGGACTTTCCAATGGAAAATGTGCGATTGGAGCTTGTTGTTGGAAATTCTGACCATGTGTGGGCTCCATCGGACTTTTTCCATTGGAATTTCCAACACACAAAAGTTTGAGAGCAGGCTATAAAATTTTCAGACAACAAAATCCATTTGCGTAAATTCCAACCACGTGTGGCCAATTCCGACGCACAAAGTGCCACGCGTGCTCAGAATAAATTCCGAGATGGAACTGCTCGGTCTGGTAAAATTAGCGTTTGTAATGGATATAGTACTTTCGTCACTCTGCAGTGTTTTAAATTGTTGAATGCAGCGCACTCTCTTCTTCTTTATAATGCTAGAAGAATTAAGTTGTTTGCTGCTCATATTCACGCAGAGTTCTCACAAACTTGTTTCTTTATTATTTCTCATGATTTCATGAATATAATATTTGTATTCGTCAGATCTAACAAAAATTTTTTGGGTTTTATGTTTTTATATTTTTGATAATTTGTTGTTTGTTTTTTAAATCAAGATCTTCTGTTTTTGTGTTTTGTTATTTTTGTGATCTCCATATTATTTTTGTGGATTTTGTGTGTCAAGTTACCACAACACCATTATTATATTGTATCTTAGACTCTCAAGGAGGTTGGTTGGTGTCCCTTGTTAATTTCACATTGTATTTTAGAAATGTACCTGTCGACTCACAAACAAACTGTCCTTTTTGAAGTAAAACACATAGGCAAGTATTTGTGAAAAATAAATATCCATTTATTCTGGGACATAACACAATAAGGAGGAAGGCAACGCTGGAGAAACTGGTGAAATTTGTGAAGCCTTTGTACCCCGGGGCACTCATCTTTGCGCTGGGGGACCATCTTATGCGGCCATTCCCTATGAGGACCCTCACCCCAGACCAGAGGGTTTTTTAATTACCGGCTGGCCAGAGCCAGAAGAGTGGTAGAGAATACGTTTGGAATAATGGCCTCCAGGTTCCGCCTATTTCTTACACCGATACACATGGCGGAATATAAACTTAATTACATCATCCTGTGTTGCTGTGTTCTCCACAACTTTTTAAGGAGAAATTCTTTCAACTATGCTGCCTCAGTTGGGCCTGAGGCCGGAATTAATATTACTGAACCAACCCTGATGGCTCTTGAAACTGGCCTTCCTGGCTTGTCCCCCCAGAGTGCCCGTGAGGTCCGTATAAGATACATGGAATACTTTGCGGGTAGGGGGGCCATTGATATGCCACACAATGTCTGAGACCTTTTTAAAATAAAAATATATTTGAATGGGAACAAATATTTGCTGATCCCTGTGTCGTACACGCGTAGGGGAGGGGCCAGGACGGAGAGAGCGACACGGAGCGTACACAGCAGAAGTTTGCCACAGCATACTACACCATGCATCCAGCGATTTTCAACTTTATCATTGGAGGCTGTTATAGAAGGGTGCACTAACGCACCAGTACTATGTATATACCCCATTGTGGGCAGTGTTTTTATTTAATACATTTTATCTGGCTATATTACACTATATAGTTTCTTTTTCATTTATACACATGGAGCTACATTGAATCCAGCTGGAGAAACACATCAGATATCAGCACTGAGCCCAGGGGTGGCTCCAAAGCGTGGGGACTCAGGGGAGCAGCTGGGTCACATGCTCTGAGGTGAGCATACTAGCCTAAGGGGACAACTGAAGTGCACCGGAGCATGGTTTGCAACACCTAGGATATTTCAGCATGATGATTGATACCACATTTGGACATCACCTGCACGCACTGATTTGGAGTGTCATATAGAACTTTTTTATTTGTTACTTTGCAATTATATATTAGGGCACTCATGTTGTCTTGTATGGAGCAATAAGCACTTTTTGTATTTGGATTTATATTATTGATGTTTTATACCAATCCAACATTTGCACTTTGCACTTTTATATGTAAGAGTACAGGAAATATGCATTTATAGATTCATACGCACATTTTGAAGTTTATTTGATTTATTTATTTTATTTGTTTGGTTCACTTGAGCGCAGCAAATATTTGTTCCGTTTCAAATATATTTTTATTTTAAAAAGGTCTCAGACATTGTGTGGCATATCGATGGCCTTCCTACCTGCAAAGTATTCCATGTATCTTATACGGACCTCAAGGGCACTCTGTGGGGACAAGCCAGGACGGCCAGTTTCAAGCGCCATCAGGGTTGGTTCATTAATATTAATTCCGGCCTCAGGCCCAACTGAGGCAGCATAGTTGAAAGAATTTCTCCTTTAAAAGTTGTGGAGAACACAGCAACACAGGATAATGTAATTGAGTTTATATTCCGCCATGTTTATCGGTGTAAGAAATAGGCGGAACCGGCTGGCTATTATTCCTTGTCAAAAGAAGTTTATTGAGTATACAATGTTATAAAGATACATAAAGTAAGTTTACAAGGATCTATAAAGTAAGCTCAATGTTTTACAGTAGGGTTTATATAGGTAAATATCATGAAATTTCAAATATTAAACATTGGGTTCACGTAAACCTAGATTAAAGATATATATAATTTCCTTAGTTACTTTTGTAGGTATTTAAATGATTTATACCTACTATACATATTGTTTACAAGTAGAGTGTATATAGGTCAAATAAATTCTGATAATGAGCTTTAATCGTAAGGTGGAGAAAAAGAAAGAGAAAGAAGAAAAAGGGTTGAAAGGTAGAGGTATGGTCCACAAGATTGTCCCGCTCGTCAGTTTATTATTCTTTTTAGTTCTCTTTGAAGCCTTAAAATGGGTGTCTCTGTAAGTCATTTATTCTGTTACCATGGCAACAGGACAGAGTCATTGAAGTTTGACAGGAACTGTTTTATCCAAGGATGCCAAAGTTTTTCAAATTTTGGAATTTGATTTTGATCGATGGCTACCATCTTAGCATGGGACATTGTATTATTCATTCTGTGAATTGTTTCTGCTAGTACCAATGTAGGAGATTTCCATGCCTTGGCCACTGTTTGTTTTGCAGCCATTATTAGTTGGATCATAAGTTTGAATTGAGAGAGTGTTAACCATTCCGGTTTTAGATTAAGTAAAGTTAAATATGGATCTGGTTGTATTATTTTTTTAAATATTTTAGATGCAATCACGAAGACTTCCTTCCAGAAGGTTTGGATTACTGGGCACGTCCACCATATGTGTAAATATGTGCCTATTTCTGGACATCCTCGAAAACAAAGAGCTGAGGTATTAGGTGAATATTTTGCCACTCTAGCGGGTACAAGGTACCAGCGAGTTAGGACTTTATAATTTGTCTCCAGTGCTAAGATGTTGGGTGAAGATGACTTAGATGTGAGCCATATGTTAGACCAGTCCGTGTCTTCTAAAGTTCGTCCCAGGTTCTCCTCCCACCTCTGAACGTAAAAGGGTCTATTAAGATTTGCTACTCCATATAATTGATTATAAAGTGATGAAATTGTACCTTTAGCAAATGGATCTTTTGTACAGATTGATTCAAAAATGGATAATTGGGATAATGGTGTATCCCCCTTTAGGAATGGTGTATATAAATTTTTGATTTGGAGATATCTAAATATCTCAGAGTTTGGTAGATCATATTTTTCTCTAAGCGATGGGAATGAAAGGAATGATTTAGATGCTATGAAGTCATTTAGTGTCTGAATGCCTGATGTTGTCCAAGCTTTAAAAGAATTTGGGTAGATCCATGCCGGATAAAAGGCCGGATTTCTGATAAAAGAAAGGAGAGGATTGTGTGGAGATTGTAACTGATATTTGGTTTTTAGTTTATCCCAGAGAGATAAGAAGTGTTTAGTTATGGGATTATGAATTTTAAAGCGGTCTTTAGGATCAAGCCATAATAAATTTGATATTAATAGAGGGTCATTTTCTGAAGCCTCTATAAATACCCATAATGGGATTTCCTGTTTTGCATGGTATTTGGACAGACTGGCCAAATGTGCTGCTCTGTAGTAGTTAGTAAAATTAGGGTATCCCAGGCCTCCTTTATTTTTGGGAAGATGTAGTGTTTGTATAGGTATACGTGGTTTAGAAGAGCCCCATATAAACGAAGTTGCTCTTTTTTGTACTATTCTCAAAAAATAGGAAGGAATTGGAATAGGGAGGACTCTGAATAGATAAAGCAATTTGGGTAGAATAGTCATTTTGATTGCATTAATCTTCCCTATCCAGGATAAAGGAAGTTGCGACCATTGTTTTATTAGATTTGTGATCTGTCTTAATACAGGAGGATAATTGGTTGAGAATAAGTAAGAATGAGATGCTGTTAAATGAATTCCAAGATATGGGATTGATTTTTCTGCCCATGTGAATGGGAGTGCAGCCCTACTTGGGATCAATTCCATGTTTGTGAGTGAAATATTAAGCACTAGGCATTTCTTAGGATTAATCATAAGGCCGGATAGGGCTGCAAATCCATCAAGAGCTGGTATTAAGTTAGGACCAGAGACCTGTGGTGATGAAAGAAAAAGTAATATATCGTCTGCAAATATACATAATTTGTGTGTGATACCTCCTACTTCAATGCCAGTTATAGTTTGGTTTGTTCTGATGTATTGGGCCATGGGTTCGAGTATAAGGGCAAATAATAAGGGAGATAATGGGCAACCCTGTCGGGTACCTCTTTCAATATTATAGGCTTCAGATTTGTATCCAGCATATTTTATATAGGCTTTGGGTTTATTATATAATGCTTTGATCCATGTTAAAAAGTGGGGTCCAAAACCCCATTTTTGTAATGAATATTGCATATATTGCCAGGATACTGTGTCAAATGCCCTCTTAATATCGAGAGATAGAAAACATAAAAGGGATTTTCCGTTTTTTAGCAATATGTGCCAATAACACTGCCCTGCGTATATTATCGCCTGCCTGTCTATTTGGCATGAAGCCTACTTGATCTCTATGTATTAATTTTCCTATAATGCTATTAAGGTGTTTTGCTATTATTTTTGCTAATAATTTAATATCGAGGTTTAACAGAGAGATAGGCCGATAATTCACACAGGAAGTATCATCAGAAAGGGGTTTTGGGATCATACAAACAATTGCCATTAGTGTTTCTTGCCGAAAAGAATGTCCATCTAGAAGTTTGTTAAACGTTTCAGTGAGAATGGGAGAGAGTATTTCTGAGAATGTTTTATAGTATAAAGCCGAGTAGCCGTCTGGGCCTGGTCTTTTGTTAAGTTTTAGGTCTTTTATGGCGTTAGCAACTTCATCTATAGTTATAGGCTCATCCAAACTGCTTTTTTGATTCTGAGATAACTCAGGTAAGGTTATTTTTGAGAAGAAGGATTCAGCTTCTGTAGGATTAAATTCATTGTTTGTCTTGTATAAAGTTGCGAGATGTGAGTGAAATTTATGGACTATTTTAACTGGATTACAAGTGTAAACATTTTTTGATCATTTCAAACGTATTGGTTTGAAAGATTTGTTAGTTGAATTTAATGCCCGAGCCAAATATGTACCTGGTTTGTTTGTATTCATGTAGAAATTGTGTTTGGAGCGTTTGAGGGATTTATCAACTGACTCAGTGAGAAATAAATCGTATTCCAATCTAGATTTTTCCAGATGAGATTTTGTACTCTGAGATGGATTATCTTGAAATGATATGTAGGCTGCATTAAAATTGAGTTCTAGTTTTTTTGCTAGATTTTTGCGTTCCCGTTTAAATAGTGCCATTTGTCTTTGTATTGTACCACGCAAGACAGGCTTATGAGCTTCCCACAGTGTTATTGGGGAGATGTCTGTTGTATTATTAATTGATATGTATTCCTTTTAAAGCTTGTTCAATGGCCATCTGATGTAGTGGGTGTTTGAGCATTATGTCCGGTAAGTACCACGTTGGGTCATGCGCTTTTGGTATGGCTGAGGCTATAGTAGTGTATACTGCATTATGGTCAGACCACGGAATCGGAATTATATCTGATGCAATAATTTCTGGTATCATTCCTATTGTTAGAAAAATATGATCTATTCTGGTGAAGGTTTGATGAGGGTGCGAGAAATAAGTGAATTTCTTTTTCATTGGGTTACTTTCTCTCCATGAATCTACCAGATTGTATTTGGAAAGAAGTTGAGAAAAAGGTAATCTAGAGGTTATTTTGGATGGTGTAAAAGGTGATTTATCTAGAAATGGGAGGAGGACCTGGTTCGAATCCCCACACATTATCACTGTTCCTATTTTGTGTGTATTAATCACTTGTAATATATGTGAGAGGAATGGTGTAGGTTGTTTGTTAGGAGCGTAGTAGGAAATCACCGTGATTGCTGTATCCATTATATAACCCATGAGTATCAGGTATCTACCTTCTGGGTCTTTAATTTCTGATGATAAGGTGAATGGTGTGGATCGGTGAAATGCAATTAGAGTTCCCCTTTGCTTGGTACAGGCAGAAGCCATGTAAATTTGTTGATAAAAAGGAGAAATATATTTTGGAGTAGAATCTTTGGTGAAGTGTGTTTCTTGGAGGCATACTATGTGAGCCTTCTTGTTATGGAAAGTACGGAAGGCTTTGGTCCTTTTTTGAGGGACATTTATTCCTTGAACATTCAGGGAAAGTATATTCAGTGGTGCCATGGCAATAGATCAAATAGTTTTGACTTACTTTTTGTTATGCAGAGCTGACTGCGCAGATCAACCTGTGTGGACTGAAGAGATGAATAGATAGAAAAGAAACCAGTGAATTCTGGAGTAAAGAGTAAACAAAAAACATATGAGATTACATGATACATTGTATAAATTATTTTTTGCAAGTAATCACAATTTACCCGTGAAAGAGAATAAATATCTCTCTCAGGGGAATAAGTGCCTTTGTCACACTCCCACATAATATGGTTGGGAGAATGAGGAGGGCTAATGGGGGTACACGGATCTTCCGCTTACAGGAGAGAAGTGCTATGTCAAAAGACATCAAAATGATGTTTCATTAATTGGAGTGCAGAATATAGTTTTTGTTGAAATTATTTATTCCAGGGTGGTTGTATATGGTTAGTCTTGCCCTAGGCTAAATAATTCAGTTAGAAAGGTACTGTTAATAACTTTGGTATTAATGAAGATAGTTTGAATTATTTTGGGATTTTAACCCTTTTAGAGTAAACAATTACATATTTTATTCATATATAACTGTTTAGATATGTTAACTCATAAAATTGAGGTTGTATTGCTTCAGATTAGAATAAACAAAAACATAATTCTAGGAACTAGTTAGGTAATAATATATTTGTTTTAAGAAAAGAAAGAAAAAGCTTCCATTACTTCTGGATTATTGAACTTATTTCTCCTAAAAAGTAATAAATCTATTGTTATTACCTGATAATATATAGCTGAACAAGAATTTCCTTATTTCACTTATATATTCTAAGGCTATATGAATCAGAAGTAATAAGAAATATAACTGGAATGTAACATGATCCCACACAGTGTGTGACTATCAGAATGCAGTTACATTCAGTTATAAATATAGGTTTTTTATAGAGAACCATCTCTTAGTATAATAAATGAAGAGATATCAGGAATTAGGATGTCAGTCCATTGAATCTTCTTGGTCCATGGATGATGTGGCATAACGGCCTCTTTTGTGAGAATGATGATTCCCATTTTGTTCTGAAATTTTCTGGGTGCTGCCTGAAGGTGAAGATGACGCCATTCTTCTGCGTGTGGGAGTGTTGCTGCTTGTGGGTTCTGTCAGATTTAATTTTAAAAGGGTTTGTTGTAGTTCATCTGCTGATCTGCTTCTGTAAATTGTACCTTGGTAGTTAAATCTGACTGAAAAGGGGAAGCCCCATTGATACATAATGTTGTGGCGTTGCAGTTCCATTAGTTGGGGTTTCATGGATCGTCTTTTAGTAATAGTAAGTTGGGATAGGTCAGCAAAAATTTGATAATTGTGTCCTTGAAAATTAAGTTCCTTTTTTTCTCTTGCAGCAATTAGTATTTGTTCTTTCGTTCTGTAATAATGAAATTTTGTGATTATATCACGTGGGGGTCCATCTTTCTTTTTGGCTGTGAGGGCTCTGTGTACTCTGTCCAGTTCTAAACGTTCAATAGGGATATCTGGCTTTAGTTCTTGTAATAGAGCAGTAATAGTAGATTGCAGGTCTGTCACAGTTTCAGGTATTCCCCTTATGCGCAAGTTTGAACGTCTGGCTCTATTTTCGTAATCTTCGAGCTTAGTTTGAAGTATTAAATTCTCTTTTTTTAATTGTTCCAATTCTGTTATATTTTCTTGGGTTGTAATTTCAATTTCATCCATTTTTATTTCTAAGGCTGCGGTGCGGTTTCCCAGCTCTCTTATTTCTTTGGTTAGGCTTTTTGTTATTTGGTCTGAGGTTTGTTTTAAAGCCTTATGAAGCATCTTTTCAAATTGTAATAATATTACTGGGGATACTGAGGAGGCTTGTGGAGAAGTTTGTGAGAGGATTTGTTCTGTATCTGACTCAAATGGAGAGTCTTGCTGTGACATTTTCTGTCTGTGAGAGCGCCCTGATGCTGTATATTGTGAGGTGACTGGAGCTGCTTCAGCTGCAGTGAGTGCCTGTGAGCTCTTTGTGAGGTGATTTTTATTTCTGCCACGGTTTCCTCCCAGTACCATATTTCCTGCCCAAACTTTCACAGTTTGTTCCCTGGGGCAAAAAGGTTCAAATGGATACCTTTTGAGCCTGCAGGCTCCGCTTTGTCCTTCTCTTCTCTCCTCAGCGGTGTGGAGCTCTAACAATGCATGTCTGCTCCGCTAGGCTCCGCCTCCTGCCCCTCGGCTGGCTATTATTCCAAACATTTTCTCCACCACTCTTCTGGCTCTGGCCAGCTTGTAATTAAAAACCCTCTGGTCCGGGGTGAGGGTCCTCATAGGGAATTGCCGCATAAGATGGTCCCCCAGCACAAGCGCTTCATCCTCAACGAAGATGAATGGGAGTCCTTCTGCATTGTCTTCTGGAGGTGGCAATCCCAAACTTCCATTCTGGAGACTCCTGTAGAACTCGGTCTGGGTGATGACTCCACCATCCGACATCCAGCTATTCTTCCCCATGTCCACATACAGGAACTCGTAAGTAGCCGACACCACCGCCAACATCACAATACTATTGAACCCCTTGTAGTTGTAATAGTATGACCCAAAGTTGAGGGGTGGGACTATGTGGATGTGTTTCCCATCAATTGCCCCTTCGCAGTTAGGAAAATCCCACCGCTGGGCAAAGTGGGAGGCCACAGTCTGCCATTTCTGTGGGTTGGAAGGAAACTGTGGAGTCAAACAAGAATAAAAAAAATTAGTCATTTTGCACATAAACATTGAAAGCAGATAAGACACAAACATTCTTGACCAACATCAGTATAACATTTATTTTAGGGAGTATTTAAAGACAAAAGTATAAGAGCCACCTATCAAATTCCTCACCCCCTCTGATGGCCCATTGTTACATTTTTAGGGGGGAGGGATGTTTTGGACAGGTAGCCCTCTCCACTTCATTGAGAGATGAATGCCTAAATAATGTGTATTACTTTGGCCAGCCCCTCCTTACGTACACTATTAGCAGCCCACTGGACGGGTAAGAAGTGTCATAATACAAGAATAAAAATACACACTGTCCAAATTGGAGCACAATTTTAACATTCTGCAATTACCTATCAAAATAATAATAGGATCCAAAATCTTTAAACAGTACAATTTGAAAGTATTCAGGCAGGCCCTTGCACTACATGCTTTGGGGAATTCATACAGAAATCTGACCACAAAAGAGGTAGGTATAGTGTGTATGGGTTTGGCAAAGTCAGCATATAGAGGATTGTTATGGGTTGACTTAGCGGTTGGGGGAGGGAGGGTTCCAAATGAGTTTGGGACCCACAAAAAAAGCCTCTGGCACTCTGCCAGAATTTAAGGACACAAATAACATATGTACACATTTTAGGGGGTGTTTAGGTTAAAGCACTACTATGGAGCTGACAAAATACATTGTTAAGTGACTAGGCGAGGTGGATATAGGCCCAGGAGAGTATGCTGGGGAGGTAAGTGAAGGCAAATATGTATGGACAAAAAAAAATGTTAAAACATTCCAGCATGCATGAGGACAAAGGGGACATTCACAGCATATTACAATTATGGTAATTAGGGAATGTAGAAAGAAATACAATATATTATCAAACATTAAGTACAATAAAATGTGATGTTAAAGGATAAAAATCTTACCTTCATATAGTCCTTCTGCAGGACCTGGATGATGGCAGAACAGGTCTCTGGGATAATGATCCCCAGAGCCTGGGGGGGAGATGGCTGTCGAGAACTTGAGGTCCTGCAGGCTTCTCCCCATCACCATATACTGCAATGTGGCGACTAGCCTCTGCTCCGCAGTGATGGCTTGCCTCATGCAGGTATCCTGCCTGCTGATATAAGGGGTCAGCAAAGCCAACAAATGGTAAAAAATGGGGTCCGTCATCTGGAGAAAGTTCCTGAAATCGTTAGGATTATTCTCACAGAGCAAAGGCAAGTGACAGAATTGGTCATGCTGGAGCAACCAATTCTTGGTTCATGAAATCCTCCCCACCCTGTCCATGGACTGGACTTGTGTAAAAGTAAGAACCCCAACACCAAGCCCCTGCACAGCATAAACTCTACGATGAGTACGTACAAGCAACATGGCTTAAAAATGGTCGGCTGGTTAGAACGAAGTAACAGAACGCACTGAAGAACAGCAAGGCCTGTGAAGGGAGACCTGAAAATCAGCAAAGAGTGGACAAGAACACAGTGATAAACCAATGGGAACTCACTACACGCACTGAAGACCAGATACAAACCCACAAGCACAAACTGAACAGCAGAAAAAGGAACTGAAAACCACAAGTCTGAAAAAGCGCGAATCGTCTCTCACCAAACTTTTACTAACACGAGATTAGCACAAGGAGCCCAAAGGGTGGCGCGCTTGGTATTGAACTGCCCTTTTATAGTCCCGTCGTACGTGTTGTACGTCACCGCATTCGGAAATTCCGACAACTTTGTGCGACCGTGTGTATGCAAGACAAGCTTGAGCCAACATCCGTCGGAAAAAATCTGATGGATTTTGTTGTCGGAATGTCCGATCAATGTCCGGCATAAGAGCCAGCAGGTGTTCACCATAGCCTCTAGTGGTGAGGATGGACTGGGCTGCAACTGGCTCCAGGTCGCGACCCACAGGTTCTCCCAGCTCACGCCCACAGTAGGCTACAGGAGGACAGAGATAGTAAGGGAATAAGCCAAAGGTTGGGGCGACTAGCAGACAAGGATAAACATAGAACACGCCAAAGGTCAGGGTCACAAGCAGGCAGGGATAGTCGAGAACAAGCCAAGATCGGTAACTGGAATCAGACGTAGAAGACACAGCAAGATGCACACGGAAGCTAAACACACAGAGGTTGATCAGCAAGGCAGGCTTGCAGTGCACATGTTAGTATAGAGTTCCCTGATAGGGGCTGGCGTGGAGCCATGCTTTGAGGCAAGATTATTTAAGTAGCCAGGTGAGAGTGGCTGGCCTCTAAAGGTGAACACATGGAGGAAAGGTAAGCTGACAGGCAAAGATTACTGCATAACCATGACAGCTTTGTTCAGCCAGAGGAAGAGTAGTGAAGAAGGTGGCCGGCTGACTGATGCCTTTAGACAATTTTTTAGTCCTCAGTGCCAAGGTCTGATTGGTTCAAGCAACCATCGCCAGCGTCTGCATTACATGGTGCAGGAATATCTAGAAGCAAGAGCAGACTTGGAGACCTTTCCAACAGAGCATCCACTGGGTTACTGGGTCTTGAGGATGGACCACTGGCCAGAACGTGCTGAATATGCAATTCATCTAATGGCCTGTTCTGCACCCAGTGTTCTTTCTGAACACACATTCAGTGCTGCTGGAGGGTTTGTAACGGATCATAGAGTGCACCTGTCCACAGACTCACTTGATAGGCTCACATTCATAAAAATAAATCAGTCTTGGATCAGCAGCAGCTATAAAGCACCTGATGGTGATTTAACGGATTGATTTTTCTATGGATGTGGGATCCTTTGAAGACTGCCTTTGCTGAGTGACTATCCTATTCCTCCCCAACCTTGATGATGCTAGCTTCCAACAATATTTTTGGTTTAAGGCACCACCACCACTACCTAAGGCCCAATTTTTCTTTCCCTGTTTAACAGGGGCATGCAATTACAATTTCTGATCTAGTATTTCACAGCAGGGCCCATTCCTGCACTTAACAAGAATATCTGTGAGGGGTTACAGTGTTGTGGCACCACCACCACCAAAGGCCCAATTTTTCTGCCCCTGTCCCAGCAGCAGAAAAAAAGGACAAGCGTGCCCCACGGCCACCTGCAGAAGATACACCATGTCCAGGACCAGCACTGTGGACTGTAGACAAAGAGCCTGCTTGCCCTCTTTTAGTGGCCTGTGAGTGTCTGCCTCTCCTTGGTGGCCTTCCGGACATGATGGGGATTTTGTTTTGCAACACCACACTACACTGTCTTGTGTACTGTGTACACCACCAGAAAAGTAGTAGAAACTGCACTATGGGTGCACGGTACTGTGTACACCAACAGAAGTGCAATAACAACTATGGGCGTACTGTATTGTGTACACCACCAGAAAAGTAGTAGCAACTGCACTATGGGTGCACGGTATTGTGTACACCACCAGAAGTCTAATAGCAACTATGGGTGCACTTTATGTGTTGTGTACTGTGTACACCACCAGAAAAGTAGTAGCAACTGCACTAGGGGTGCACAGTACTTTGTACTGTGTACACCACCTGAAGTATATTAGAAAGAGTACACCAGGAACGGCCTGCAGTGAGATATAGCTAAACTGTATGCAGTGGAGATATATGAGACCTACTGTATATATATAGTAAGTACACTGCAGCTAACTGAATCACCTGCCTGCCTGAAGTATATTAGAAACAGTACACCAGGAACAGCCTGCAGTCAGATCTAGCTAAACTGGATACAGTGGATATATATATATATACACGAGACTGACTATATATATATATATATATATATATATATATATATTAAATACACTGCAGCTAACTGAATAACCTGCCTGCTCAATCTAAATGACACACTACACAAGGCCAACGTGCAGGCAGGCTTATATAGTGTGGGGTGTGGACTTGGTCCCCCTGAGCCATGATTAGCAAAAAGCACCCGCGCAGCTCGAATTTGGCGAAAATGGCCCATAATGCTCGGATTTCGATGAACGGGCAAACAGCCAATGTTCGAGTCGAACTCATGTTCGACCTGAACAGAAAGCTCATCCCTAATCATCAGTTGTATTTTGTTTTTTAGATCTAGTATTCCATGTATCAGAGCTCCCTTTCTTGTGTTTCCCTCGCCCGGTACGTGTGGATGCTTGTGTAGAAGAGGCCTCACTCACTGTGATGAGATGACAGTGAGGTCAAAGACATAGAGGAGTCGGTATCTGACTCGACATTCCCATTAGTGTTTCCTGGTGGTTGCCTAGATGTCAGGCGAGCTGATCTATTTTTCCCTGCATGTGACAATTTATAGGCTTGGCCCATGCTGTAAGCCAGGGGTAGGCAACCTCGGCCCTCCAGCTGTTTTGAAACTACAAGTCCCATGAGACATTGCAAGACCCTGACAATCACAGGTATAACTCCTAGAGGCAGAGGCATGATGGGATTTGTAGTTTCACCACAGCTGGAGTGCCGAGGTTGCCTACCCCTGCTGTAAGCCAATAAATCCCTGGATATTTTTTTCTTCTTCCCTGTAATGATTTTTTGCTATATGTTTCTATAAATTCTTGGAGAGCCTTTTGTTGAGTTTCATGATTATGAGATGTATCTGTTCCTGTATTTTTTGTGAGAAGAGCCTGTATCGGTTCCTCTATTGCTGGCGTGGCAGATAATACTTTATAAGCATTGAAGGTCAGTCTTATCTACCACTATTAGTAGACGGCTTTTAGGCTGGGAGGTTGTCATGTACCTTAAGGTAGAGCCTGACAAGCAGAGGAAGCCTCTCGTACAACTCTCGTTCACGGGCCACCGAGGCTGCAAACAGCGGCCGCCAGAGCACGGTGGGGTAGGAGTGCCTGTGATGTTCCCATATCAGGAGGAGATTCGTAGCAGCCAGCAGCACTAGTGAAGCTGCGGTTGGTGGCTGTAGGTGCAGCCACTTGTGGATGCAGGGATGCTGCGGATGCAAGGTGGTTGCTGGTACCGTGGAAGCAGGTACGTGGAGGCCAAAGCAAGGTGTAGAGTAAGACAAGCCAGGTAAGATACAGAGGAAACAAGGTACATCAAAGGTAATACCCTCTATCAGGGAAGGGGTCCTGTATCTCAGGTTTCAATAGTGATACGTGGAATACTGGGTGGCTCTTAAATTACTTTGGTAAGGACAGTTCATACGATACCTCGTTCAATCTTCGTTTTACCGGAAAAGGACATATGAACTTGGGTGCAAGCTTCTTGGATGGGCATGCCAGCCAGAGGTTGGTTGTGGATAGCCATGCTCAATCTCCGGTTTGAAGATTCAGCTCCCCTCTCCTCTTCTTGTCGAATGCCCACTTGTTGTCCATCTGTGCCTTTGTCACTGCCTCCTGTAGGATCTTGTTGTTGGAGCTGACGAACTCCATGGTATTCTGTACTGCTGGGACTGAGGACTCGGAAACAAAATCAGTTAAAAAAAATACATTGAAACCATAGTTCGCAAAAAAATGGGGATTATCCTGTGGTGGAATAGCTAGCATTGTTGTAAGCAAACTCGGCCAGGGGCAACAATGTCACCCAATCGTCTTGTACAACCGATGTAAAACACTGGATATATTGGTCCAGAGTCTGGTTTGTTCTTTCTGTCTGTCCGTTAGTTTGGGGGTGGTATGCAGAGGATAAGGATAGCTCAATTTTCAGGACCTCACATAAGGCTTTCCAAAACCGTGAGGTGAACTGCACCCCCCGGTCAGATACAATGTTCACCGGAACCCCATGCAATCTCACAATCTCCTTAATAAAGATTCTGGCCTTCTCCATAGCAGAGGGGTATTCTTCAATGGTAGGAAGTGGGCCATCTTTGACAACCTGTGTACCACCACAAAGAGCGCCGTGCATTGCTCTGATGGTGGGAGCTCTACGATGAAGTCCATTGCAATCATTTTCCATGGTCTATCGGGGACAGGTAGTGGTTTCAGTAACCCCCAAGCTCTGCTCCTTGCTTTGGATACAGGTGGGGCATGAGTTCACATAACTCTTGCAGAACCCCTCTAGGTCTGGCCACCAGAAGGTACGACGTACCAAGTCGATCGTCTTTGTGATGCCGAAATGGCCTCCCAGTGGGTGATCGTGTAGAAGCTTTAGCACCTGTACCTGGGTCTCTTCTCTTACGAAGATCTGCCTCTCCGGCCATTGTAGACCATCTCTGGCTATCAAGGTTACCTGGGGGGACTGCTGATATTAGCGGAGGCCTGTTTAATCTGTGACAGTAGATCAGGTTGTAGTAGCAGAAAGTTACCTGCGGGTAAAATGGTATTTGGTGCGGCCGGTTCCCTGGGGTCGTCGTACATCCTTGACAATGCATTTAGTTTGACGTTCTTGGATACAGGTCTGTATGTGATATGGAAGTAAATCTTCTGAAGAATAGCGCCCAACGAGCTTGGTGCGGCCTCAGCTGTCAGGCTGGTCGGAGGTATTTTGAGGTTTTTGTCATCCGTGTAGATTAGTATGGGGTGTGTTGCCCTCTCGAGTAGGTATCTCCACTTTTCTAACGCTGTCTTGATGGCAAGTAATTCTCGGTCCTCTACTTCATAATTTCTGGGGAGAGTCAGCGGGAGAAGAAGGCTACGGGGTGCATTAGGTCCTTTAGTCCTTGGCGTTGTGACACCACTGCTCCATTGCTGACTCTGAGGCATCTACCTCCAAGATGTAGGGTAGTGCTGGGTTAGGGTGGCCTAGGATTGGAGTGGAAGTGAACAACTTCTTTAGTGTCTGGAATGCTTCCAGTTGAATCGGTGCAACTTGGTTAGCTGGGTGACGGGGGTTATAATAGCTGAAAACCCCTTGATGAAACTCCTGTAGAAGTTGGTGAATCCTATGAATTGCTGCACCCCCTTCTTGTCAGTGGGTGCTGGCCAATCCAAGATGGTGGAAACCTTTTGGGGGTCCTTCTTGATTCCGGCTGGGGAGATCATCAACCCCAAAAACTGAATGCTCTGACACTCAAACTCACATTTCTCTATCTTAGCATAGAGTTTGTGTTGACTAAGTCTGAGCAGGACACTTTTGATGTGTTCTTGGTGGGTGTTCAGGGATAAAGAGAAGATTAGGATATCGTCCAGATAGACGATGATGAAGATATCTAGAAAGTCCCGTAACACATCATAGACCGAAGGGCATCACCAAATACTCATAGTGGCCAAACCTGGTATGAAAAACTGTATTCCACTCATCCCCCTCTCTGATGCGGACCAAGTTGTATGCTCCTCTGAAGTCCAGTTTAGTGAAGATGGTTGCTGTCCTTAATTTTTGGAATAGCTCGGGCATCAAGGGAAGAGGGTAGTGGTTCTTAACCATGATCTTCCACTAAAATATGGGGGAGCAGACTTTCAGGTTTTTGCAGATCTAGCACCAGAAACATTGGCAAGGCGAAGACTTCTCAGACCTTTATTCGAGCAACTGCGAATTAAAAACATCAAGTACAGTTGGGGCTTCCCAGCATGCTTAGTGGGACAGAAGGATGGAAGATCAACAATTTTAAGGTTCCCAGAAGACCTATAAGAATTTTGCAATAAATTGGATTTACAAGTACTAGTCATACCAGGATGGTCAGAAGAAGCTAGAATACCACAGAAGGAGGATGAACTCTGGCAAAAATCACATAGTGCCGCAAAGAAGATCTAGAGACATAGACAAAAACAAAAATTACGAACTCCCAAGAGACTGAACAGAAATAGGTTACCAGGGAATGTGATAAGATAACTAGCGGAAAAAAAATTAAGTGGAATAAAGTTGAAATAGAAATAAAAATAGCACTATGACACGAACGTAAAGTTGTTTTCGAAAGATCACCCAACATGGTTCTATGGGGACTCTACAACTAGAAGAGCAAAGGGGGTGGCCATCGGGTTGGCCAGAGGAGTGCGGTTCTCATTGGAAGAAGAAGGATGACAGATCCCAAGGGTCGGTATCTGTTTTTAAAGGGAAAACTCTGTGAAATGGAATGTACTTTGGCAAATGTTTATTGCCCAAATAAGAATCCAACAAATCATTTGAGGCAGGTTTTGGGGAAGTTAATGGACTTTGAAAAGGGGAGTGTGATTATGATAGGTGACCTTAAGTTTTGCTTGGACCCGATTATGGACAGTATGTCGCATGTACAGGGGACTGGGAACGATCAATTGAAAACAATTAAAAAGAAATTGTACCAGTGTCAATTAATGGACATTTAGAGAGTGCATCATCCTGGGATGCAGGATTATATGTTTTACTCACCTGTACACGAGACGTACTCAAGGATCAACTATATAATGGTTGTGCATAGGCTAATAGAACAAGTGATTAAGATGAATATCGAAATAACAACATGGTCAGGTCGTTCCCCAGTTAGTATGGAAATGAAGATAGCAGGGGCCCAAAAACTAACAAATACATGAAGATTAAACGAAGAATTAATACATGATACGATAGAGGAAAAAAAAAATAAAAGAGAAAATAGAACAATATTTCAAAACAAATAATACAAAAGATATAATGGAGGCCACCCTTTTTGAGGCACATAAAGCATATATTAGGGGAATTCTGATCGAGATAGGATCGAGGAAAAAAAAGGAAAGGAAAAAAAAGGAAGAAGTACTTATAAAAGAAATCCATGAATTAGAGCAAGGGCATAAAAAAGGAACAGAAGGTGAGGGGTTGCAAGATCTAGTAATAAAAAGGAACAAACTAAAAGACCTCCTAGAACAAGAGATGAGAAAGGACTTTAATAGAATTGCAAAAGAGAGATATACATGGGGGAAATAAAATGGGGAAATATCTAGCAAGAGCCTTGAGGAAAAAAAAACCTTAAACTATATAGAATACAAAATAGAACTGGGGAGATGGTATTCTCAACAACAGAAATAGCGAAAGTGTTTCAAAATTACTATGGGTCACTGTATTCAATAAAACGGTCAACAAGATACAGTGAGGTCTGGAAAGATCAAAGAGTTCTTCAAAAAGGCTAGATTGCCCCAAGCAGTGAAAGATAAGATTTTTTTGGCTGGAAAGACCCATAACGGAGGACGAGATTTTTATAGCCCAAAAAGACTCGGCGGCGGGTAAGAGCCCAGGACCGGATGGGTTTACGTGCCTGTATTATAAATTTAAGTAAAAAATTGGTTCCTAAACTATGCTCATACATGAATGGATTGGGGGTAAAATATGAAATAGGAAGAGAAGCACTGCTGGCCTCGATTACAATTATTCCAAAGGAAGGAAAAGATAGTACCCTGTGCTCAAGTTATCGACCAATCTCCCTGCTGAATGCTGACTCAAAATTATTTGCTAAGGTACTGGCCACTAGAATGAAGGATCTGATGACCGATCTGGTACATGCGGACCAAGTGGGGTTTATCCCTGGTAGGGAAGGAAGAGATAATGGTGTGAGAGCACTGCTTTTGCTACAGAAAATCAGAGAGGGAAGGGTCCCCGATCTACTCCTGTCAATTGACGCAGATAAAGCCTTTGACAGGGTAGACTGGGGATTCATGATGAGTACCCTGGAGGCTATGGGGATAGGCCCAAGAATGCTCCAATGGATTAGGGTATTATATAAACACCCCACTTCAAAAGTAAAGGTAAACGGAAATCTATCACCCCCCTCCGAAATGTTTAATGGAACGAGACAGGGGTGCCCCCTGTCTCCCCTGTCCCTAATGTTATCATTAGAACCTTTACTGGCAACAATAAGACATAATCCAGATATACGAGGGTTCAATTTAGGAGGGGAGGAACATAAGATAGCAGCATATGCTGATGACGTGTTGTTTTATGTCTCCAATCCTAGGATTACAATGCCCAATTTAATAAAGACTTTGAAAATTTATGGTGACTTGTCAAACTTACAAAATAAACCCTACTAAGTCAGAGATTCTAAATATAAATATAAAGAAATAAGAAGAATGGGGTTTACAGCAAGAATTTAAATTCACATGGAAGACAGAGTTAACATACTTGGGAATAAGACTGATGCCATCCTTAGGGAACAGCAAATTATATTCCATTATTAAACAAAATAAAAGACGAAGTAAGGAAAAAAGGAGCTGGGTACCACTCATAGATAGGAAGAATAAATATCATAAAGATGATAATAGTCCCAAAAATCTTGTATAGATTCCAAATGATGCCCATTTCTCTACCGCAGACATATTTTAAAACACTGGAAAATATAATAACTAAGTTCATATGGCAGAATAGGAAACTGAGAATCTCACTCTCGATATTAAAGAGAGACAAAATGCAGGGCGGTCTAAAAGTACCAGATATTAAAAAATATTATAAAGCTGTATTAATATCATGAGTAATGGAGTGGACAAGCAGGAGAAAAGGTGGGTACAAATTGAGAATACCTTGAGTGAAACTCGGTTGGGCGGAATCATTTGGATCCCACCTCAATATAGAGCATTGGGTGAGAGCACACATTTAATGACACGGAAAGTTTTAAGAATATGGGATTCAATACATAAACAAGGAAAATGGGAATATAACTTACCATTAGCACCAATAAAAGACACTAATTATTTTGTACCGGGAAAAGAGCACAAATAAAAGATATAATGGAAAAAGGGAAAATATGCACTATTCAGGAATTAAAACATAAAACAGATTTGATGGTGATCAATGAATGGCGGTACCTCCAGTTGAAACACTTTATTATCACACTGCCACAACCACTAAGATCAGTGGATGATTTAAGGCCGCTAGAGAGGTTAAGCGAGCAAACAAATACAAAAAATGGGGTATCATGGATTTATAAGGACAAGAGGTCCCGTCATTCATAAAAAAATGGGAAAAAGAATTGGGAGCACTAGGGAATAATCAAAGATTAAGAAAAATAATGAGATTGCTACATAGCTCTGCAGTGGATATTAATACAGCTGAGATGAATTATAAATGCCTCACAAGGTGGTATAGAACCCCAGACATGACTAGCAAATATCAAACAGGAAAATCACCATATTGTTGGGGATGTAATGTAGAGGGAACAATGGCTCACATGTGGTGGGACTGCCCAAAAATTAAAAACTATTTGAGTGATATCTTATGCCCCGTACACACGGTCGGATTTTCCAATGGAAAATGTCCGATCGGAGCGTGTTGTCAGAAATTCCGACCGTGTGTGGGCTCCATCGGACATTTTCCATCGGATTTTCCGACACACAAAGTTTGAGAGCAGGATATAAAATTTTCCGGCAACAAAGTCCGATCGCGTCAATTCCGACCATGTGTGGCCTGTCCTGATGCACAAAGTGACATGCATGCTCAGAAGAAATTCCGACACGGAACAGCTTGGTCTGGTAAACTTAGCGTTCGCAATGGATACAGCACTTTCGGCACGCTGCAATGTTAAAAATGGTTTAATACAGCGCACTCTCTTCTTCTTTATAATGTGGCAAGAATTAAGTAGTTTTGCTGCTCATATTCACACACACTTGTCACAAACTTTTTGTTTTTTTTTCCTTGGGATTCCCTGAATATATTGTTATTTGTCACATCGTTCAAAAATATATATATATTTTTTTTTTATTTAAAGCCATTTTTCTTTTCGATTTTATGTTTGTATTTTTTCAAAGGCTGATCTTTGTTTAATGTTATTTTTAGTTTTACTCCAGACTATTTTTGTGTGTGTTTTGTGTGTCATGTTACCACAACACCATTGATATCTTTTATTATTTAATCTCAAGGAGATTGTTTGTTGTTGGTGTTCCTTGTTAATTTCACATTACCTGAATCCTCACAAACAAACTGTCCTTTTTGAAGTAAAACACACATAGGCAAGTATAATCCAAACCAAAAATCCTTTATTAAGGGCTCAGAACCAAACAAAGAGGGAGGCAACGCTGGATAAACAGGAGAGTTTAGCGAAGCCTGGGACCCCCAGGGCAGACATCAATTCTTGAACATCAAAATTGGTAGCCTGAGGAGTCCATATGTAAGGGAGGGCAGTCTGGTCCAGAAGTCCCAGAGATCTGGAAAGCAGCTGATGACATCTGTGTCCCCAGGCTGTGGTACCACAAGAGGCTGCATCTTTTGGCTGACCAGACTGGATCCAGGGTCCTCACTTTCTGGTCTTCCTTCCACGCTTCATTCCGGGCTGTGGCTGTGCTGTTGGAGATGTGGCAGGAGGAGGAGTAGGACCTGGAGGAGGAGGAGGACTAGGAGGACCAGGAGGAGGAGGAGGACTATATGTGAGTTCACAAAGGTGTGTCTCAGATGTAATTTGGGCCCTCACCCCCTTATTAAGAGCCTCCAATATTAGCGACTCACACATGAGTTGTTGTCCCTCCTCCATCCTCTGCATTTTACAGGCAATGATGGCAGCGAAGTCATCCTCCACGGTGTGTGGTGCTCCCAGGGCCTCTGTAGCCCTCCAAAAGAGGCCTATGGCAGCCTCCTCTAGGGCACTCCTCCTCCTGCCACTTTCTCTTTCCAGGTGTCAACAGATTCGTCAACAAAGTGACACAAAAAGCAAAAGCCTTACAACATGGCAACCTCCTGATTTGTGGAGACTTTAACGCGACACCAGATCCACTCCTAGATACATCGTCAGGCAAGGGATCTTTGTCCCTCCAAACGCTACTACATAAGGAGGAGCTATTTGACACGTGGAGATGCCTACACGGTAACGAAAGGGACTACACCTTTTTCTCCAGCAGGCACCGCTCATATTCCCGTATTGACTTATTCCTAACGGATAAATGGCTGCTACAAAATGTTGAAAAAAACACTATACATGATATCACGTGGTCAGATCACTCGGCTATTTCTATGTCTGTGGCTGAGAGGGGAATCTCTCCTTCACCCCCCATCTGGCGATGTAACACACGCATATTACAAGACCCACAACTCCAATCACTAATATCGCAGAAATTACACTTCTTTTTTGCTGATAATGTGGGATCAGTCAATGATTCATACATTCTATGGAATGCACACAAGGCCTTCATGAGAGGCGTCTTAATTCAAATAGGGGCCAGAGAAAAAAGAAAACGGGCTCAGCAGCTACGTACTATCCTGTTAGACATTCATGATATCTCCACTCAACACAAAAAAACCCCTACACTGCCACTTACTGACAAATTAAACTCCCTCAGAGAAAAACTTAGGCATATTCTTTCTTAACAGTACGACATACATCTCAGACGCCTTCAACTGAACTATTACGCCAATGCTAATAGAGCAGGGAAGTATTTAGCAAACAGATTAAAAGCGGCTCGAACCAAAACGAGAATTGCTTTCCTACAGCACCCTACACAACCACACAAAATAACAAACCCTCAAGACATAGCTGACCAATTTGCGGACTACTATGGCTCACTTTACAATCTGCACTCAGATCCCAACACACACCAACCAACAATGGAACAGATTGAGCAGTTCCTAAAAAACATCAATCTCCCCACTCTTTCTACACAACAGCTAGAATCATTAAATTCACCAATCACGGCAAGGGAAATAATACAGATAATAAACACTCTTCCAAATGGTAAGTCTCCAGGACCGGATGGCTTCTCTAACGAATATTTTAAAACTTTTGCAAACACTCTATCACCACATATGTCAACCATATTCAACAAGGCTGCTGAGTCCACACACCTTCCCCACGACATGTTGAAAGCTTATATAGTAACACTACCAAAACCTGGCAAAGATCCTATCACACCAGCAAACTTCAGGCCTATTTCTCTCCTGAACTCAGATATTAAAATCTATGCCAAATTGTTAGCCAAACGATTGACAGATATAATACCACGCATTATAAAACGCGACCAGATGGGCTTTGTGAAAGGGAGACAAACCTCTGACGCCACCAGAAGAATTGTAAATGTGATGAATGTTGCTGAAAAAACCCAAACGCCTTCTCTGCTGTTATCCATTGACGCAGAGAAGGCGTTCGACAGAGTCCACTGGACATACATGAGAATGACACTTACCAAATTTGGGTTCCAAGGCCCCATACTGCAAGCCATTATGGCGTTATACTCACAACCGTCGGCACAGGTTTACTCCTCTGGGTTCTTATCCAAACCATTCCCTATTACCAACGGTACAAGACAGGGGTGCCCCCTATCCCCAACAGTCTTTAACTTAATGATTGAACCCCTAGCTGAAACTATAAGATCTCATCCCCTGATTACGGGCTTCCAGTTTGGCTCCAGTCTGCATACCATAAACCTTTTCGCTGACGATGTAATCCTTCTCCTGACAAATCCTGCCACATCATTATCGCAGACCCACACAATCCTTAACACATTTGGAGAAATATCATACTATAAAGTAAACTTTAATAAATCTTTAATACTAGACCTAGGTGTCCTACCCCACGAACGCACAATGCTCCAAACAACACTGCCTTATACGTGGAGCTTAAATGGCATAAAATATCTCGGTATCACACTTACTAATAAAACCAAAATATGCAGACACTGGTGGCCACACTGGAAGCCCAAATCAAACACTTGTCTACCAAGGAAATATCTTGGTTTGGTAGAATCACAGCATATAAGATGATGCTGCTACCTCAAATACTTTATATTTTCCGTTCCTTACCAATCAACATACCTATCCACTATATTCACAAAATGTCAAAAATAAGTTGGAAATACATATGGAATGGTAAAAAAGCCAGATGCTCCAGAAACAACCTCACATTCCATAAAAAAATAGGAGGGGCAGGCCTAGTGGACCTATATGACTACTACTGGGCAGTCCGACTAGATCAGACAAAATTATGGTTCAAAACGGAAGATCCACCATTATGGGTAGACATTGAAAAAGCATTAGCCCCAACAAAAGATCTAACCTTATTATTATTAAGTGATGGGTGGTTACCATAGAAAATATCCGCTTTTACTCCCCCTATGCAGATCTCATTGAAAGCTTGGAGATTCCTTCTCAAACAAAAACATCAGGATAATCAAGCACTACCATACACACTACCTATGACGCTCCTAGAAACAAAGATTCCATTACTGAAAGTTACTTGATGACCAAAGGTGTACATAGCATCCTGGACCTCTATGACGGAACTCAATTGAAAACATTTGACCAAGTCATGTCCCAATACAACCTCACCAATAAAGAGAAATATTTATATACGAGGATCACGCGATTTCTTAAATCCCACTCCAGACCGTCTCTCCACATACCGACAGCAATATGGCAATTTTACTCACACGCCAACAACAACAATAAAGGTATATCATTTTTCTACCACAAAATAAGGGATAAAAATACCTTCATCAAAACTACAGCAATGACAAAATGGGAGGGCGACTTGGGCAAACAGTTTTCACCAGAACAATGGCGACGGCATTTACAGGAATACATAAAGCATCTCATTGTGTTAAACACTGGGAACTAGCAATCAAACTAGCCAATAGATGGCATTACACACCTTATAGAGTGGCAAAATTCTTTCCCGGCACATCACCACTTTGCTGGAGAGCCTGCGGGCACACGGGTTCTTTACTACACATGCTATGGCATTGCCCCACAATTAAAAGTACATGGAATCAAATATTTCGACTAATCTCCTCCATAACGGGAATGCTTACACCCCCAGACCCTGCATTAGCAATCTTACATTTAAACATTGACAAAATTCATAAGGACTTCAGACCTGTAGTGACACACATATTACTAGAGCTGCCATTCTGGAGATGCCCGTAGAACTCCGTCTGGGCGATGACTCCACCATCGGACATCCGGCCATTCTTCCCCACGTCCACATACAAGAAGTCGTAATTAGCCGACACCACCGCCAACATCACAATACTATTGAACCCCTTATAGTTGAAATAGTATGAACCCGAGTTGGGTGGTGGGACGATGTGGACGTGTTTCCCATCAATTGCCCCTCCGCAGTTAGGAAAGTCCCACCGCTGGGCAAAGTGGGAGGCCACAGTCTGCCATTCCTGTGGCGTGGAAGGAAACTGTAGAGGAAAACAAAAATAAATTACTATTTTTGCACATAAACATGGCAAGCAGATTAGACACAAACATTGTTGGCCAACCTCCAGATAGCATTTATTAAGGGGAAATTAACACCAAAGTATAAGGTACACCTATCATATCCCCCCCCCCCCTCTCATGGGCCATTTCTAACATTATAGGGGGGGAGAATCTTGGACAGGTAACCCTCTCCACTTCAATGAGAGATGAATGCCTAAATACAGGGTATTACTTGGAACAGCCCCCTCCTTAGTTACACTACTGGCAGCCCACTGGACAGGTAAGAAGTGTCATAATACAAAGATATAAATACACACTGTACACATTTGAGCACATTTGGACATTATGATATTACATATCAAGATAATAATAGAATACAAAAACTTTAAACACTACCATTGGAAAGTATACAGGCAGGCCCTTGCACTACATGCTTTGGGGAATTCATCCATACATCTGACCAGTAAAGAGATGGGTGTAGTGTGTATGGGTTTGGCAAAGTCAGCAGATAGATGATTGGGGATGGATAGAGAAAGAAAAAAAAGCCTCTGGCACTCTGCCTGAATTTAAAGCACAAATCACAGTTAAAAACATTTTAGGGGGTGTTTGGGGTAAAGCACTACTATGGAGCTGATAAAATACATTGTTAAGTGACTACATGAGGTGACTAAAGGGGCAGGAGAGCATGTTGGGGAGGTTATTGAAGGCAGATATGTATGGAGTACAAAAATAATTACATAAAAATCCAGCATGAATGAGGACAAAGGGGACATTTACAGCATATTCCAATCATGGTAATTAGGGAATGAGGAAAGAAATACAATATCTTAGCAAACATTAAATACAATAAAATGTGATATTAAAGGATAAAAATCTTACCTTCATATACTCCTTCTGCAGGACCTGAATGATGGCAGAACAGGTCTCTGGGATAATGATATCTAGAGCCTGGGGGGAGATGCCTGTCAAAAACTTGAGGTCCTGTAGGCTTCTCCCTGTCGCCAAGTACCGCAGGGTAGTGACAAGCCTCTGCTCCAGAGTGATGGCTTGCCTCATGCAGGTATCCTGCCTGCTGATATAGGGGGTCAGCGAAGCCAGCAGACGGTGAAATACGGGGTCCGTCATCCTGAGAAAGTTCCTGAAATCATCAGGATTATTCGCACAGACCTCATGGAGCAAAGGCATATGAGAGAACTGGTCACGCTGAAGCAACCAATTCTTGGTCCATGAACTCCTCCCCACCCTGTTCATAGACTGGACTTGTGTCAAGGTCAGGACCCCAACACCAAGCCCCCGCACAGCACGAACTCTACAAGGAGTAGGTATACACAACATGGCTAGAAAATGGTCGGCTGCTCAGAACGAGGTAACAGAACGCACTGAAGAACAGCAAGGCCTGTGAAGAGCGACCTGAAAAACAGTAACGAATGAACAAGAACACAATGACTACTTAAAGTCACGCAGAGCTTGCTTGCACGCACTGAAGAGCAGATACAAACCCACAAGCACAAACTGAACCACAGAAAACTATCTGAAAGCCATGAGTCTGAAAAAGCGTGAATCATCTCTCACCAAACTTTTACTAACACGAGATTAGCAAAAGGAGCCCAAAGGGTGCCGCGCTTGGTTCTGAACTGGCCTTTTCTAGTCTCGTCGGACGTGCTTGACGTCAAAGCGTTGTTGGTGATCGGAAATCCCCACAACTTTGTGCGACCGTGTGTACGCAAAACAAGTTTGAGCCAACATCCATCGGAAAAAATCCTAGGATTTTATTGTCGGAATGTCCGAACAAAGTCCGACCGTGTGTATGGGGCATTACAGTTAATAAAAGAAATTACAAAAAGATAGATATTGGAAGACCCATGGACGTGTTTGTTACATGGGACAGAAAGCTCTATAAAACAGTATAAAGAATTGGTGATCCCTCACTTGATTAACGCTGCTAAAGGTCTGATCCCAAGACATTGGCAAGAAAGAGAAAGCCCTAATATGAGGGATTGGCTAGTAAAGGTAGAAGAGACACATAACAGGGAATACCTGAGATTCTGCGGAGAAGAAGGAATGTTAAATAAATGGAAAGAATGGAAGGAGTTTAAGAAAACGATTAGATATGCAGAAGTGATGGGAAGAAAAGACTAGAAGAAACAGTTGAATGAGGAGAAATGGAGATGGGTTGTAAAATATGCACATCAAATGTAATGTATGTGTATGTGTGTATATATATATATATATATATATATATATATATATATATATATATATATATATATATATATATATAATATATACATACAGTGGCTTGCGAAAGTATTCGGCCCCCTTGAACTTTTCAACCTTTTGCCACATTTCAGGCTTCAAAAGTGAAGTGAAGTGGAAAGAAATCTATTGGATATTTTAAACTTTTTTAGCAATTAAAAAACTGAAAAGTGGTGCCTGCAAAATTATTCGGCCCCTTTACTTTCAGTGCAGCAAACTCACTCCAGAAGTTCAGCGAGGATCTCTGAATGATCCAATATTGTCCTAAATGACTGATGGTGATAAATAGAATCCACCTGTGTGTAATCAAGTCTCTGTATAAATGCACCTGCTCTGTGATAGTCTCAGGGTTCTGTTGAAAGCGCAGAGAGCATCATGAAGACCAAGGAACACACCAGGCAGGTCCGTAATACTGTTGTGGAGAAGTTTAAAGCTGGATTTGGATACAAAAAGATTTCCCAAGCTTTAAACATCCCAAGGAGCACTGTGCAAGCGATCATTTTGAAATGGAAGGAGTATCAGACCACTGCAAATCTACCAAGACCTGGCTGTCCCTCTAAACTTTCAGCTCAGACAAGGAGAAGACTGATCAGAGATGCAGCCAAGAGGCCCATGATCACTCTGGATGAACTGCAGAGAACTACAGCTGAGGTGGGAGAGTCTGTCCATAGGACAACAATCAGTTGTACACTGCACAAATTTATTTATGGAAGAGTGGCAAGAAGAAAGCAATTTCTCAAAGATATCCATAAAAAGTCTTGTCTAAAGTTTGCCACAAGCCACCTGGGAGACACACCAAACATGTGGAAGAAGGTGCTCTGGTCCAATGAAACCAAAATCAAACTTTTTGGCCACAATGCAAAACGATATGTTTGGCGTAAAAGCAACACAGCTCATCACACTCAACACACCATCCCCACTGTCAAACATGGTGGTGGCAGCATCATGGTTTGGGCCTGCTTTTCTTCAGCAGGGACAGGGAAGATGGTTAAAATTGAGGGGAAGATGGATGCAGCCAAATACAGGACCATTCTGGATGAAAACCTTTTGGAGTCTGCAAAAGACCTGAAACTGGGACGGAGATTTATCTTCCAACAAGACAATGATCCCAAACATACAGCAAAATCTACAAAGGAATGGTTCACAAATAAACGTATCCAGGTGTTAGAATGGCCAAGTCAAAGTCCAGACCTGAATCCAATCGAGAATCTGTGGAAAGAGCTGAAAACTGCTGTTCACAAACGCTCTCCATCCAACCTCACTGAGCTCGAGCTGTTTTGCAAGGAAGAATGGGCAAGAATTTCAGTCTCTCGATGTGCAAAACTGATAGAGACATACCCCAAGCGACTTGCAGCTGTAATCGCAGCAAAAGGTGGCTCTACAAAGTATTAACGCAAGGGGGCTGAATAATTTTGCACGCCCCACTTTTCATTTTTTATTAGTTAAAAAAGTTTCAAAAATCCAAAAGATTTCGTTCCACTTCACAATTATGTCCCACTTGTTGGTGATTCTTCACAAAAAATACAAATTTTATATCTTTATGTTTGAAGCCTGAAATGTGGCAAAAGGTTGAAAAGTTCAAGGGGGGGGGGCAGGAGGCGGAGCCTAGCAGAGCAGACATGCATTGTTAGAGCTCCACACCGCTGAGGAGAGAAGAGAAGGACAAAGCGGAGCCTGCAGGCTCAAAAGGTATCCATTTGAACCTTTTTGCCCCAGGGAACAAACTGTGAAAGTTTGGGCAGGAAATATGGTACTGGGAGGAAACCGTGGCAGAAATAAAAATCACCTCACAAAGAGCTCACAGGCACTCACTGCAGCTGAAGCAGCTCCAGTCACCTCACAAGATACAGCATCAGGGCGCTCTCACAGACAGAAAATGTCACAGCAAGACTCTCCATTTGAGTCAGATACAGAACAAATCCTCTCACAAACTTCTCCACAAGCCTCCTCAGTATCTCCAGAAATATTATTACAATTTGAAAAGATGCTTCATAAGGCTTTAAAACAAACCTCAGACCAAATAACAAAAAGCCTAACCAAAGAAATAAGAGAGCTGGGAAACCGCACCGCAGCCTTAGAAATAAAAATGGATGAAATTGAAATTACAACCCAAGAAAATATAACAGAATTGGAACAATTAAAAAAAGAGAATTTAATACTTCAAACTAAGCTCGAAGATTACGAAAATAGAGCCAGACGTTCAAACTTGCGCATAAGGGGAATACCTGAAACTGTGACAGACCTGCAATCTACTATTACTGCTCTATTACAAGAACTAAAGCCAGATATCCCTATTGAACGTTTAGAACTGGACAGAGTACACAGAGCCCTCACAGCCAAAAAGAAAGATGGACCCCCACGTGATATAATCACAAAATTTCATTATTACAGAACGAAAGAACAAATACTAATTGCTGCAAGAGAAAAAAAGGAACTTAATTTTCAAGGACACAATTATCAAATTTTTGCTGACCTATCCCAACTTACTATTACTAAAAGACGATCCATGAAACCCCAACTAATGGAACTGCAACGCCACAACATTATGTATCAATGGGGCTTCCCCTTTTCAGTCAGATTTAACTACCAAGGTACAATTTACAGAAGCAGATCAGCAGATGAACTACAACAAACCCTTTTAAAATTAAATCTGACAGAACCCACAAGCAGCAACTCTCCCACACGCAGAAGAATGGCGTCATCTTCACCTTCAGGCAGCACCCAGAAAATTTCAGAACAAAATGGGAATCATCATTCTCACAAAAGAGGCCGTTATGCCACATCATCCATGGACCAAGAAGATTCAATGGACTGACATCCTAATTCCTGATATCTCTTCATTTATTATACTAAGAGATGGTTCTCTATAAAAAACCTATATTTATAACTGAATGTAACTGCATTCTGATAGTCACACACTGTGTGGGATCATGTTACATTCCAGTTATATTTCTTATTACTTCTGATTCATATAGCCTTAGAATATATAAGTGAAATAAGGAAATTCTTGTTCAGTTATATATTATCAGGTAATAATAGATTTATTACTTTTTAGGACAAATATGTTCAATAATCCAGAAGTAATGGAAGCTTTTTCTTTCTTTTCTTAAAACAAATATATTATTATCTAACTAGTTCCTAGAATTATGTTTTTGTTTATTCTAATCTGAAGCAATACAACCTCAATTTTATGAGTTAACATATCTAAACAGTTGCATATGAATAAAATATGTAATTGTTTACTCTAAAATGGTTAAAATCCCAAAATAATTCAAACTATCTTCATCAATACCAAAGTTATTAACAGTACCTTTCTAACTGAATTATTTAGCCTAGGGCAAGACTAACCATATACAACCACCCTGGAATAAATAATTTCAACAAAAACTATATTCTGCACTCCAATTAATGAAACATCATTTTGATGTCTTTTGACATAGCACTTCTCTCCTGTAAGCGGAAGATCCGTGTACCCCCATTAGCCCTCCTCATTCTCCCAATCATTTTATGTGGGAGTGTGACGAAGGCACTTATTCCCCTGAGAGAGATATTTACTCTCTTTCACGGGTAAATTGTGATTACTTGCAAAAAATAATTTATACAATGTATCATTTAATCTCATATGTTTTTTGTTTACTCTTTACTCCAGAATTCACTGGTTTCTTTTCTATCTATTCATCTCTTCAGTCCACACAGGTTGATCTGCGCAGTCAGCTCTGCATAACAAAAAGTAAGTCAAAACTATTTGATCTATTGCCATGGCACCACTGAATATACTTTCCCTGAATGTTCAGGGAATAAATGTCCCTCAAAAAAGGACCAAAGCCTTCCGTACTTTCCATAACAAGAAGGCTCACATAGTATGCCTCCAAGAAACACACTTCACCAAAGATTCTACTCCAAAATATATTTCTCCTTTTTATCAACAAATTTACACAGCTTCTGCCTGTACCAAGCAAAGGGGAACTCTAATTGCATTTCACCGATCCACACCATTCACCTTATCATCAGAAATTAAAGACCCAGAAGGTAGATACCTGATACTCATGGGTTATATAATGGATACAGCAATCACTGTGATTTCCTACTACGCTCCTAACAAACAACCTACACCATTCCTCTCACATATATTACAAGTGATTAATTCACACAAAATAGGAACAGTGATAATGTGTGGGGATTCGAACCAGGTCCTCCTCCCATTTCTAGATAAATCACCTTTTACACCATCCAAAATAACCTCTAGATTACCTTTTTCTCAACTTCTTTCCAAATACAATCTTGTAGATTCATGGAGAGAAAGTAACCCAATGAAAAAGAAATTCACTTATTTCTCGCACCCTCATCAAACCTTCACCAGAATAGATCATATTTTTCTAACAATAGGAATGATACCAGAAATTATTGCATCAGATATAATTCCGATTCCGTGGTCTGACCATAATGCAGTATACACTACTATAGCCTCAGCCATACCAAAAGCGCATGACCCAACGTGGTACTTACCGGACATAATGCTCAAACACCCACTACATCAGATGGCCATTGAACAAGCTTTAAAGGAATACATTTCAATTAATAATACAACAGACATCTCCCCAATAACACTGTGGGAAGCTCATAAGCCTGTCTTGCGTGGTACAATACAAAGACAAATGGCACTATTTAAACGGGAACGCAAAAATCTAGCAAAAAAACTAGAACTCAATTTTAATGCAGCCTACATATCATTTCAAGATAATCCATCTCAGAGTACAAAATCTCATCTGGAAAAATCTAGATTGGAATACGATCTATTTCTCACTGAGTCAGTTGATAAATCCCTCAAACGCTCCAAACACAATTTCTACATGAATACAAACAAACCTGGTACATATTTGGCTCGGGCATTAAATTCAACTAACAAATCTTTCAAACCAATACGTTTGAAATTATCAAAAAATGTTTACACTTGTAATCCAGTTAAAATAGTCCATAAATTTCACTCACATCTCGCAACTTTATACAAGACAAACAATGAATTTAATCCTACAGAAGCTGAATCCTTCTTCTCAAAAATAAACTTACCTGAGTTATCTCAGAATCAAAAAAGCAGTTTGGATGAGCCTATAACTATAGATGAAGTTGCTAACGCCATAAAAGACCTAAAACTTAACAAAAGACCAGGCCCAGACGGCTACTCGGCTTTATACTATAAAACATTCTCAGAAATACTCTCTCCCATTCTCACTGAAACTTTTAACAAACTTCTAGATGGACATTCTTTTCGGCAAGAAACACTAATGGCAATTGTTTGTATGATCCCAAAACCCCTTTCTGATGATACTTCCTGTGTGAATTATCGGCCTATCTCTCTGTTAAACCTCGATATTAAATTATTAGCAAAAATAATAGCAAAACGCCTCAATAGCATTATAGGAAAATTAATACATAGAGATCAAGTAGGCTTCATGCCAAATAGACAGGCAGGCGATAATATACGCAGGACAGTGTTATTGGCACATATTGCTAAAAAACGGAAAATCCCTTTATGTTTTCTATCTCTCGATATTAAGAGGGCATTTGACACAGTATCCTGGCAATATATGCAATATTCATTACAAAAATGGGGTTTTGGACCCCACTTTTTAACATGGATCAAAGCATTATATAATAAACCCAAAGCCTATATAAAATATGCTGGATACAAATCTGAAGCCTTTAATATCGAAAGAGGTACCCGACAGGGTTGCCCATTATCTCCCTTATTATTTGCCCTTATACTCGAACCCATGGCCCAATACATAAGAACAAACCAAACTATAACTGGCATTGAAGTAGGAGGTATTACACACAAATTATGTATATTTGCAGACGATATATTACTTTTTCTATCATCACCACAGGTCTCTGGTCCTAACTTAATACCAGCTCTTGATGGATTTGCAGCCCTATCCGGCCTTATGATTAATCCTAAGAAATGCCTAGTGCTTAATATTTCACTCACAAACATGGAATTGATCCCGGCTAAGGCTGCACTCCCATTCACATGGGCAGAAAAATCAATCCCATATCTTGGAATTCATTTAACAGCATCTCATTCTGACTTATTCTCAACCAATTATCCTCCTGTATTAAGACAGATCACAAATCTAATAAAACAATGGTCGCAACTTCCTTTATCCTGGATAGGGAAAATTAATGCAATCAAAATGACTATTCTACCCAAATTGCTTTATCTATTCAGAGTCCTCCCTATTCCAATTCCTTCCTATTTTTTGAGAATAGTACAAAAAAGAGCAACTTCGTTTATATGGGGCTCTTCTAAACCACGTATACCTATACACACACTACATCTTCCCAAAAATAAAGGAGGCCTGGGATACCCTAATTTTACTAACTACTACAGAGCAGCACATTTGGCCAGTCTGTCCAAATACCATGCAAAACAGGAAATCCCATTATGGGTATTTATAGAGGCTTCAGAAAATGACCCTCTATTAATATCAAATTTATTATGGCTTGATCCTAAAGACCGCTTTAAAATTCATAATCCCATAACTAAACACTTCTTATCTCTCTGGGATAAACTAAAAACCAAATATCAGTTACAATCTCCACACAATCCTCTCCTTTCTTTTATCAGAAATCCAGCCTTTTATCCGGCATGGATCTACCCAAATTCTTTTAAAGCTTGGACAACATCAGGCATTCAGACACTAAATGACTTCATAGCATCTAAATCATTCCTTTCATTCCCATCGCTTAGAGAAAAATATGATCTACCAAACTCTGAGATATTTAGATATCTCCAAATCAAAAATTTCTATACACCATTCCTAAAGGGGGATACACCATTATCCCAATTATCCATTTTTGAATCAATCTGTACAAAAGATCCACTTGCTAAAGGTACAATTTCATCACTTTATAATCAATTATATGGAGTAGCAAATCTTAATAGACCCTCTTACGTTCAGAGGTGGGAGGAAGACCTGGGACGAACTTTAGAAGACACGGACTGGTCTAACATATGGCTCACATCTAAGTCATCTTCACCCAACATCTTAGCACTGGAGACAAATTATAAAGTCCTAACTCGCTGGTACCTTGTACCCGCTAGAGTGGCAAAATATTCACCTAATACCTCAGCTCTTTGTTTTCGAGGATGCCCAGAAATAGGCACATATTTACACATATGGTGGACGTGCCCAGTAATCCAAACCTTCTGGAAGGAAGTTTTCGTGATTGCATCTAAAATATTTAAAAAGATAATACAACCAGATCCATATTTAACTTTACTTAATCTAAAACCGGAATGGTTAACACTCTCTCAATTCAAACTTATGATCCAACTAATAACGGCTGCAAAACAAACAGTGGCCAAGGCATGGAAATCTCCTACATTGGTACTAGCAGAAACAATTCACAGAATGAATAATACAATGTCCCATGCTAAGATGGTAGCCATCGATCAAAATCAAATTCCAAAATTTGAAAAACTTTGGCACCCTTGGATAAAACAACAGTTCCTGTCAAATTTCAATGACTCTGTCCTGTTGCCATGGTAACAGATTAAATGACTTACAGAGACACCCATTCTAAGGCTTCAAAGAGAACTAAAAAGAATAATAAACTGACGAGCGGGACAACCTTGTGGACCATACCTCTACCTTTCAACCCTTTTTCTTCTTTCTCTTTCCTTTTCTCCACCTTACGATTAAAGCTCATTATCAGAATTTATTTGACCTATATACACTCTACTTGTAAACAATATGTATAGTAGGTATAAATCATTTAAATACCTACAAAAGTAACTAAGGAAATGATATATATCTTTAATTTAGGTTTACGTGAACCCAATGTTTAATATTTGAAATTTCATGATATTTACCTATATAAACCCTACTGTAAAACAATGAGCTTACTTTATAGATCCTTGTAAACTTACTTTATGTATCTTTATAACATTGTATACTCAATAAACTTCTTTTGACAAGGAAAAGTTCAAGGGGGCCGAATACTTTTGCAAGCCACTATATATATATATATATATATATATATATATATATATATATATATATATATATATATATAAAAGGAATTTTATCTTTCTTTATCGTACATCATAGGACACAGAGCCTCAAGTAATTACTTGGTGGGTTATGGGCCTACCTTCAGGTGTTGACACTGGTATAACCAATACAGGAAGTTGACTCCCCTATATAACCCCTCCTTCTTCCAGGAGTCCTCAGTTTTTTTGCCAGTGTCTAAGGTGTTGGTCACAAGTAAAGATGTGCTCTGAGGAGTTTCAGGGAGGGATCTATGCTGGATTTAAAAAACCTCCACAACCGGACCCATACTCGCCATTGAGGCCATAGGATGGTACCTGGGCCTCTCATTGAAGAACGAGGTTTTGCCTGTAAGCTTCTCTTTGAGAGCTGGACCCTAGAAACCAGGACTCTTTTTGGTTTTTCATATTACCTAAAGTTGTTCCTGAGGGGTGCTATACAGGTCCAAAGGAGCTGAACCCCTATTAAAAGGGCCCCAGTCTTTGAAGGTTTAACTACGCTGCCCGCTGTGATGGGTGAAAGTTGGATCTGTCTGTTAAATCAGCAGTATCCTGCAGCAAGGATAAGGTAAGGGGAGAAGCCTAGGAACTGTGAAAAGTCCACCTATGCCTTTTTCTCCAAAAAATACATATATATATATATATATATATATATATATATATATATATATATATAAAATGTATAACTGTATGCCTTAAAATGTCTCCTCTAGAGGGAGTATATTACACTTACCTAGTACGATGCTTTTTCAGCAGCTCTGTGTCTGACTATAGCAGCGGGTGTGGTCCCTGCAGCCAGAGGGAAGTTCTTAACCACTTCAGCCCCGGAAGGATTTACCCCCTTCCTGACCAGAGCACTTTTTACAATTTGGCACTGCGTCGCTTTAACTGCTAATTGCGCGGTCATGCAATGCTCTACCCAAACGAAATTTGCGTCCTTTTCTTCCCACAAATAGAGCTTTCTTTTGATGGTATTTGATCACCTCTGCCGTTTTTATTTTTTGCGCTATAAACGGAAAAAGACTGAAAATTTTGAAAAAAAATGATATTTTCTACTTTTTGTTATAAAAAAAATCGAATAAACTAAATTTTAGTCATACATTTAGGCCAAAATGTATTCGGCCACATGTCTTTGGTAAAAAAAATGTCAATAAATGTATATTTATTGGTTTGCGCAAAAGTTATAGCGTCTACAAACTAGGGTACATTTTCTGGAATTTACACAGCTTTTAGTTTATGACTGCCTATGTCATTTCTTGAGGTGCTAAAATGGCAGGGCAGTACAAACCCCCCCCAAATGACCCCATTTTGGAAAGTAGACACCCCAAGGAAATTGCTGAGAGGCATGTTGAGCCCATTGAATATTTATTTTTTTTGTCCCAAGTGATTGAATAATGACAAAAAAAAAAAAAAAATTTACAAAAAGTTGTCACTAAATGATATATTGCTCACATAGGCCATGGGCATATGTGGAATTGCACCCCAAAATACATTCAGCTGCTTCTCCTGAGTACGGGGATACCACATGTGTGGCACTTTTTGGGAGTCTAGCCGCGTACGGGGCCCCGAAAACCCAGCACCACCTTCAGAATTTCTAAGGGCACACATTTTTGATTTCACTCCTCACTACCTATCACAGTTTTGAAGGCCATAAAATGCCAAGATGGCACAACCCCCCCCCAAATGACCCCATTTTGGAAAGTAGACACCCTAAGCTATTTGCTGAGAGGCATGGGGAGTATTTTGCAGCTCTCATTTGTTTTTGAAAATGAAGAAAGACCAGAAAAAAATTTTTTTTTTTTTCTTTTTTCAATTTTCAAAACCTTGTGACAAAAAGTGAGGTCTGCAAAATACTCACTATACCTCTCAGCAAATAGCTTGGGGTGTCTACTTTCCAAAATTGGGTCATTTGGGGGGGGTTTGTGCCACCTGGGCATTCCATGGCCTCCGAAACTGTGATAGGCAGTGAAGAGTGAAATCAAAAATTTACGGCCTTAGAAAGCCTGAAGGCGGTGCTTGGTTTTCGGGGTCCCGTGCGCGGCTAGGCTCCCAAAAAGTCCCACACATGTGGTATCCCCGTACTCAGGAGAAGCAACAAAATTTATTTTGGGGTGTAATTTCACAAATCCCTATGGCATGTTTGAGCAATATAACATTTAGTGACAACTTTGTGCAAAAAAAAAAAAAAAAATGTGTCTTTTTCCCGCAACTTGTGTCACAATATAAAATATTCCATGGACTCGACATGACTCTCAGCAAATAGCTTGGGGTGTCTACTTTCCAAAATGGGGTCATTTGGGGGGGTTTTGAACTGTCCTGGCATTTTATGCACAACATTTAGAAGCTTATGTCACACATCACCCACTCTTCTAACCACTTGAAGACAAAGCCCTTTCTGACACTTTTTGATTACATGAAAAAATTATTTTTTTTTGCAAGAAAATTACTTTGAACCCCCAAACATTATATATTATTTTAAAGCAAATGCCCTACAGATTAAAATGGTGGGTGTTTCATTTTTTTTTTTCACACAGTAATTGCGCAGCGATTTTTCAAACGCATTTTTTGTGGAAAAAACACACTTTTTTAAATTTTAATGCACTAAAACACACTATATTGCCCAAATGTTTGATGAAATAAAAAAGATGATCTTAGGCCGAGTACATGGATACCAAACATGACATGCTTTAAAATTGCGCACAAACGTGCAGTGGCAACAAAATTAATACATTTTTAAAAGCCTTTAAAAGCCTTTACAGGTTACCACTTTAGATTTACAGAGGAGGTCTACTGCTAAAATTACTGCCCTCGATCTGACCTTCGCGGTGATACCTCACATGCATAGTGCAATTGCTGTTTACATTTGACGCCAGACCGACGCTTGCGTTCGCCTTAGCGCGAGAGCAGGGGGGACAGGGGTGCTTTTTTTTTTTTTTTTTTTTTTATTTATTATTTTTTTGCTTTTTTATCTTATTTTTAAACTGTTCCTTTCATTTTTTTTTTAAAATCATTTTTATTGTTATCTCAGGGAATGTAAATATCCCCTATGATAGCAATAGGTAGTGACAGGTACTCTTTTTTGAAAAAATTGGGGTCTATTAGACCCTAGATCTCTCCTCTGCCCTCAAAGCATCTGACCACACCAAGATCGGTGTGATAAAATGCTCTCCCAATTTCCCAATGGCGCTGTTTACATCCGGCGAAATCTAAGTCATAAAATGCTTGTAGCTTCCGGTTTCTTAGGCCATAGAGATGTTTGGAGCCACTCTGGTCTCTGATCAGCTCTATGGTCAGCTGGCTGAATCACCGGCTGCATTCTCAGGTTCCCTGTTGAGACGGAAGACGGTGGGGGGGGGGGCACTCCCTCCCACTGCTTGTAAAAGCAGTCTAGAGGCTAATTAGCCGCTAGGATTGCTTTTACATGAAAGCCGACCGCTGGCTAAAAAGAATGATACCAAGATGATACCTAAACCTGCAGGCATCATTCTGGTATAACCACTCAAAGTCGTGAATGGCGTACCTGAAGACAAAAAAATGGTTAACAATAAAGCACAGTAAACTGTAAAGTATAAAAAATTGCATACCTGAAAAGCAAACATGATAAAACATAATAACAATAAAACATTGCAGAATAGAATACAGTAAAAAAGAGCAGAACAATAGAGAGAGAATAGAGAGAGAGAGAACAATAAAACGACAACTATTTTTTTTTATTTTTGTTTGTGTTTTTTTTTTTTTTTTTTTTTTTTACACTTTTTTTTGTAACTGTAACTTTTATAACTGTAACCGGTTCCAGGTTCGGGTCTCTCAAAATGCGATGGCATCTTGGGAGACCCTGTGAAAGTGTGCCTAGTCTGTGCAATGCTGTACCCTACGCTAATACTCAACTAGTGAATGGTAGCGTTCAAAACATTCACCAATGCAAAGACCAGGATTGTCAGGACAGGAGGGACAATAATAGCGGGTGTCACGTCTATATCCACGCTTGCTGCAGACACATCTTTTTTGGGGGGGTTCGTTGGGTAGGGGTACTCGGGAGGACATATAAATGCCTCTCATGCAGCCGACTGCATTTGGTTGGGGATGTGAATGGGGGAAGTACGGGCGCTGCAGAAGCGGTGGGTTCACAAATTGGGATTGGCGAATGCAGCAGGAAGGGCACTATGGGCACGACAGGCCTATGTTTGTCTTTTTGGTGGCAGCGCGACACTACTTGTGCTTGCCACCTCACCAGCTTGAACTGCACTTATGGGACTCGCCACGTCACCAAGTGTTACTGCAGTGCTGATTTGACTACGACCGGGGTGTACTAGGCCGCTGGCGCTTGCCAGTTCACCAAAACGCTACAAAAAAAAGTGACAGTGATCGATCGATACTGCACTTGGGTGGGCTGGGCTGGGCCGGGCGGAGGGGCAAAACGCAGGTGCTAGCAGGTATCTGGGCTGATCCCACTAACACTGCGTTTTTGGGAACCCTAAACTGCTGGGGACGCTAGTATAGATCTGATCGGATCAGATATTGATCCGATCAGATACTATACCACTAAGGGAGGTGTACGGTGCGTGCTTGGGTGTTAGCGGTACTGGCACTAACCTGACGCTGCCTGGGGCTGGCGCTTGCCAGTTCACCAAAATGCTACCAAAAAAACTGTTAGCGATCGCAGGGATCAGGCCTGACTCTGCGAACGCTGCAGTTATGCGTTTAGTGTTTTGTAAGTGTCAGTGATCGATCGATACTGCACTTGGGTGGGCTGGGCTGGGCCGGGCGGAGGGGCAAAACGCAGGTGCTAGCAGGTATCTGGGCTGATCCCGCTAACACTGCGTTTTTGGGAACCCTAAACTGCTGGGGACGCTAGTATAGATCTGATCGGATCAGATATTGATGCGTTCAGATACTATACCACTAAGGGAGGTGTACGGTGCGTGCGTGGGTGTTCGCGGTACTGGCACTAATCTGACGCTGCCTGGGGTGACGCATATCACCGCCGGCCGATCAGGGGGCTAAACCTTTATTCGGTAATAAACGGCGGGTGCCCTGACACTATATAAAATAAACAAACTAACCAGCGTCACCCGTAACAGTTATACGGTGATCAGTGGTGAAAGGGTTAACTAGGGGGCAATCAAGGGGTTAAAACATTTATTAGATAGTATATGGGGGTCCCTGTCGCTATAAAACGCTGACAGCGAACCTAAATATTTACGTCCCTAACTAGCGTCACCAGCGACACTAATACAGCGATCAGAAAAATGATCGCTTAGCGACACTGGTGACAGGGGGTGATCAAGGGGTTAAAACTTTATTAGGGGGGGTTAGGGGGGTACCCTAGACCTACAGGGGGCTAATACTAACTGCCCTACCACTGCTAACTGTCACAAACTGACACTATGCAGTAATCAGGAAAAAAACAAAACAAAACAAAAAAACTGCTTGGTGTCAGTTTGTGACAGGGGGGGGGGGGTGATTGGGGGGGGGATCGGGGGGGGATCGGGGGGGGATCGGGGGTGTTTAGTGTGCCTGGCATGTTCTACTGTGTTGTGTGTAGTGTTGTGCACTTACATGTCTTCTCACCTCGGCGCTGGAACGGAAACTGGCCAGCCGAGGAGAGATGACATCACATCCTCTGCCTGTGTGTACTATACAGAGGCAGGGGATGTTTCTCATTGGCTGGGAGCGATCGCGAGGGGGGGGCAACGATCGGATGGTCTCCCCCTCATCTCTGATCGCTTCCAACCAAACGCCGACCGCCGATGGCACCAGGGGGGGGGTCCGATCGGACCCCCCGCCCGCGGGAAGGCAATCACGTACCAGGTACGTGATTTTGCCTGCCCGTGCCGCTCTGCTCACGTATATATGCGTGAGGCGGTCGGCAAGTGGTTAATTGAACAGATGGTGTTCCTCTTCTGAGGGATCTAAAGGGGTTACAGCAGTAATTTATGAACATACAAAACCAGCCATTTGCATTTTTTTGTATAAAGTCTTACTTTAAAACTAGGAGCTTAACAAACACTGCTGATAAAAATTCCCCTCCCCTTTCCTCCTGGAGAGGTGCGGTAACAGCTGACACTTATGTGTAATCAGGTTCTCACCTGAGGCTTAACACAGACGCTCTCAGTTCATATGCTGAAGACAGAAGTCTGTCACACTAAGACACAGGAGTGCTGGGCATGTAAAGGTGTGTAAACAGGCATTTCCAGCACAGGAAATATTATGGTACTCAGCATCAAAGGCTGATCTTTATGGTGACATGGTGTTTTCTTTTGCTAAAACTATTGTTCAACAAATACCATAATTTGTTAAAGTGCCTCTGCTGTTGTGCTTAGCGCATTTGATTTCCAGTGTACCACAAAGGTACCAAGGATTCCACCCCCAGGTGCTGGGAACTCCAGTCATGCCTCCACACTGTCCTCCTCTCTGGAGATACCTGACATGGCAAGCCAGGGTGAGTCATTGGAAGCAATTGGTGGTGCAACTGCTTCTCACACTTCAGCCCCTGTGTATGTGACTGAAGATGCATTCTCCTCTGCCCTGCTGGGCTTAGAAGGAAGATTAGCGGCTTTAATCGCATTCTCCATCCAAGAGGATAGGAAGCATGCTAGATCCTCCTCCCCCACCTCAAACCCCTTTTTACAAGGGAACAGTGGGCACAGGATGAGGTGTTATCCTCAGGTGATCACGGGGAAAAACAAGCCAAATTTTCCTCTGCGGAGGAAACAACAGTTGATGAAGCTTATGCAACCTCACAATCTGAAAGATTGATGGTACAAACTCTTACAGAGATGGTTCATTCCACTTTTTATACTACTTCTAACAGAGTAAGCTGAAAGTCCAGGTACCTTTTATAGCGCTTATTTATGCTGAATGGGATAATCTGGATAAGCATTTTTTCCCTCCAAAGAGTTTCTCAGTTCTCTATCATGGAGGAAAAATTCACAAAGGTTGGAAAGTACCAGCAGTAGACGCTGCGATTTCCAGCATCAATAAAGATGCATAATTGCTTAAGCATCTAACAGATAAGGAGTTGGAATTTTTTTGTTAAGATCCTCCTACCAATGGCGCTATGTTTCGCCATAGATGCCATAAAAGACCCTATCCAACAGGCGTCTTGCCTTGCACTTGTGCTAAAACACATGCTTAGGACCCTGTGATTAAAAGGGTTGGTCAGCCGAAGCATCTTGCAAAAAAGGGTGTTTGACTAGTTTCCCTTTTCATTGGGGAAGGTTTGGTGAAAAACATCCAAATGATTTCTAGCAGTAAAGCTCTTTTGTCCAGTAGAAGGTATAAATGTCCTTTTATTTAAAGTGAAGCCACAACAGCTCACAGGTTAAGTACTCTGACGGCCAGTGCAGCCATGGGAGACTTCCTGACATACATGGGTTCAGGTCCACATGTCGGCGTTCACTAGTGAAGGAGCCACTCCTCACAGGTTAACTACTCTGATGGCCAGCATAGCCATGGGAGGCTTCCTGAAAGACGTGGGACCTCGTCCTCACGTTGGCTCCTTGTGACCTTGGACAAGTCACTTAAACAGATTCCTTCCCCTACACAGGGGCAGCTGCCTCTAGGCAGCGATGACGGCCTCCATTGTCAGACTCTAGGGCATGATTTCCAAGAAATACTGTTCAGATCTGTGCGACTTCAACGTAGTCCCTGCACTACTTTGGTACCACTTTGATGCGACTTGAGGTCCATAAACCTCTAGAATACACAGGCATTGTTTCCTGTCGCATCAAAAAAGCGCCCTGACGTATTCTCGGCGGCAAAGGATCACAGTAAAATCACACAACTTTGGGGTTGCAATAGTGGAAACTGAGCCTAAGAGGAGAAAATATTCAGCCCCTGTATACATGATTGAAGATGTGTTTTTCCTCCGCCCTGCAGGGCCTAGAAGGAAAATTAGCGATTTTAATCGCATCCGCTATCCAAGGATGAGAAGCGTGTTACACCCCCCTCCTCCACCTGAGATTCCTTATCAAGGCAACAGTGGGTAGAGGATGAAGGATTACCCTCAGGTAATCGGGAAGAAAGGCAAACCAAGTACTCCTCTGCAGAGGAGACAACTAGAATTGAACTTTTTTTCAGCCTCGCAATCTGAGAAATTACTGGTACAAACCTCTTACAGAGATGATTTGTGCCTCTTTCAAGCTACCTCTAGTAGAGTCAGCTGATAGTTCTGTTTTTTCTTAGGTTCCTTGGAACCTTCACTGCCTTTTCATGCGTTTCATGTACATGTACAGAGCCACGCAGAAATTTAACAGATCCATTCTAGATCTAAAAGAATCTAAATCAGTTCCTGAAGATCCGCTCCTTTTTATGGAGTCAATCAAGTCAGTATTTTCTATCCTGCAAGGAGGAAAACTTCTGGCGCCTATCGGCATCAGGGAGGCATACCTAGACGATCTATTGCTAATAGACCAATCGCTGTTCGGAGTAAGGTGTACGCATTACAACCAGTTACCTGGAAAGGTCTGGGTTGCATTCTCAACCTAGTACAGTCTCCATTAAAATTGCTAAAAAAGGGCTGCAGTATTTGGGTCTGATCATAGATACAGCCCAGAAAAAGGGTCTTCTTGCCCAGAGAAAAAACAAAAACAAAACAAAAAAAACCACCACTCTATAAAATTGTTGGTGCGGATAGTCAGGTCAAAAGGAGGTCCCTCCATTCACCTTTGCATGAGGTTGTTAGAAAGGATGGTGGCTTCATTCAAAGCAGTTCCCTTTGCCCAGTTCCATTCAAGACTGTTGCAAAACAGTATTCTATTTTCTTGGTACAAAACGATCCAAGCTTTGGACTTGCCAATGCGGCTGTCCCCAAGGGTGTCCCAAAGCCTCAATTGGTGGTTACTAAAGAATGTCCTAAAGGGTAAATACTTCAAACCACTTTTCTGAAAAGTGGTAATGACAGAGAAGACAACTTTCCAAGGACAGTGTTCAAGAACCGGAAGAGCCTTGCCCATCAACATCCTATAGATTCGGGCAGTGCGTCTGGCTCTAAAAGCCTGGACTTCCAGATTAAGGGATTGTCCCGACAGGATCCAATCCGTCAATGCCATGGCTGTGGCCTATATCAATCACCAAAAGGGGCACCAAGAATCTCTCAATGCAGAGAGAAGTGAACCATATTCTAACTTGGGCAGAAAGAAATATTCCGTGCCCATCGGCAGTCTTCATTCCGGGAATAGAGAATTGGCTCGCGCACTACATTGCCGCCAGCAGATTATTCCCAGGGGAATGGTCTATTCACCCCGACATGTTTCGGGCTGTTTGTCAAGGATGGGGGACTCCGCATGTAGATCTTCTAGCATCCAGTGCAACATAGAGTTAGTCAACTTTGTGTCCACAACAAAGGATCCATTCACATGTAGAATAGATGCGTTGATGATACGGTGGGATCAGCTTTTACTGATCTATGCATTTCCCCCTATTCAGTTGCTGCCTTGACTTCTTTGCAGGATCAAGCTGGAAAGAAAACCGGTAATTCTGGCAGCACCAGCATGGCCCAGAAGGTCATTGTATGCTGAGGTCGTAAAGATGGCAGTGGGGGATCTGTGGTCCCTTCCACTAAGGCCAGACCTGCTCTCACAGGGGCCGATATTCCATCCTACTTTACGAATGCTAAATTTAATGGCCTGGCTATTGAGACCCACATTCTGAAAAGACGTGGTCCTTCCAGGGCAGTTATTTCTACTTTATTTAATGCTAGGAAGCCATCTTCTAAAGCTATATATTATAGAGTCTGGAAAGCTTATGTTTCCTGGTGTGAATCCAAGGGTTGGCACCCTCGGAGATATATTAGAGGCAGAATTCTTGCCTTTCTACAAGTAGGCGTAGAGATGAAGTTGGCCCTGAGTACTATTAAGGGCCAAGTCTCAGCCTTATCAATTTTATTTCAAAGACCACTTGCTATGCATTCTTTAGTCCAGGTCATGCAAGGAGTGATGCGGATTAATCCGCCAGTTAAATCACCCTTAAGCCCTTGGGACTTGAATTTAGTTTTGTCAGTGTTACAAAAACCGCCATTCAAACCATTACAGCATGTTCCCTAAGTCCTTTTAACTAGGAAGCTGATATTTTTGGTTGCTATATCCTCAGCAAGGAGGGTTTCAGAATTGGCTGCTCTTTCCTGTAAAGAGCCATATTTGATTATTCATGAGGACAGAGTGGTGTTACGCCCTCGTCCAGGCTTTTTGCCAAAAGTAGTTTCAGGCTTTCATCTGAATGAAGATATTGTCCTGCCATCGTTTTTTCCAAAACCATGTTCCAAGGAAGAAAGGTCACTACATTGTCTTGATGTGGTGAGAGCAGTGAAGATCTATTTAAAGAAAACTGCTCAGATTCGTAAGACTGACGTCTTATTTATTCTGCCAGAGGGTCCTAAAAAATGACACGCAGTGTCAAAATCCACTGTGGCTAAGTGGATTCGGCAAATTATAATTCGAACTTATGATTTAAAGGGAAAGATTGCCCCTTTTCAAGTTAAGGCGCACTCTACCAGAGCGGTTGTTGCTTCTTGGGCAGTGCGTCACCAGGCCTCCATGTCTCAGATCTGCAAGGCCGCGACTTGGTCTTCAGTGCATACATTTACAAAATTTCATCAAGTAGATGTAAAATGGAATGAGGATATTGCCTTCGGGCGCAGTGTGCTGCAGGCAGCAGTATAATTCCTCAAGGTCTGGGGGTGCCCTACGGGTTGTGTCTCCCTCCCCTCAAGTAGCATTGCTATGGGACATCCCACCAAGTAATTACGTCAGGCTCTGTGTCTTATGATGTACGATAAAGAAAATAGGATTTTTAAAACAGCTTACCTGTAAAATCCTTTTCTTGGAGTACATCATAAGACACAGAGCTCCTGCCCCTCTGTTTTATGGGGTGAAAGTATATTGCTTATATTGCTTGGCTACAAAAACTGAGGACTCCTGGAAGGAGGAGGGGGTTATATAGAGGAGTCAACTTCCTGTATTGGTTATACCAGTGTCAACACCTGAAGGTAGGCCCATAACCCACCAAGTAATTACTTGAGGCTCTATGTCCTAAGATGTACTCCAAGAAAAGGATTTTACAGGTAAGCTGTTTTAAAAATCCTATTTTTGTATGTGGATATAACAATATAAATAAATGGTAAAAAAAAATTAACCGTGATCTTATTCAATTCTCTGTAATTGACACATGGCCATAGGGATTGGTACTTTTTGGTCACGAAAAAGATTCCAGCCCCGGCGGGGGATGTGGATGGGCGGATGAATCCCTTCTTGAGATTCTCATCCACGTACTCCCTTTGTGCTCCTTGTTCCTTCTTGGACAGGGGGAAGATGTGACCGAAGGTGATCTCGGCCCAGGGAGTAACTCGATGGGGCAATCGTATGGTCTATGGGGAGGCAGTGTGTCTGCACCCTGTTTACTGAACACATCCTGGTATTCCTCATAGGCCTTGGGTACAGGCTGACTTGTCTCCAGGTCTGAATCCATATATAGTAAGCTGGTTGCGGTCTCGGAGGCCCTAGGGAGGCAGTGTTCCTGGCAGTAATGGGACTGAAACTCGATCTTTCCAGTCTGCGGGTTGTGGGCTTGGAGTCAGGGGAGGCCCAGAACAATGGGAAATAGTGGGGACGAGATTGCAGATCGCATCCAGGCTTAGGAGCTCTTTATGCTGAGTTGGCGTAGTCACAGAGAGGGGCCAGGTCTCCTGGGTGACTGGTCCTGACTTAATATGGGATCCGTCGGCCAAGTATACTGATAACCCCTGCATCTTGGATCGTAGTGGGAAGTGCTGCTGAGTGGCAAAGGCCAGGTTGATGAAGCAGCTGCATGCCGTTCGGAAGCTGAAAAGAGAGGAGAAGCATGAGATGGTTTGCTTGTGTTGACAAGGAAGACAGATGGGCTGGAGGTATCGGGAAGCACTTACGTAGTTTCGCTGGGCAGGCACATACGTAATGGCTGGCTTCCCCGCTGTATAGGCATAAGGCCCTCTGCCTATGCCACAGGCGCTTCTCAGGAGATAATGCCAGGTGTAGTAATCCAATTTGCATGGGTTCAGGCTCATTGGGGGCCGCACGTGCATGCACCGTGGGTGGGTTGGACTAGGCATGATAAACCAGAAGTGGTGCCCTTGGCATCATCCAAACTGGCTAGTTGGATGGGGCGAACCTCTCGGCTCGGCGCTCACGGAGTCGCCAAGGTAATCAAAGCCTCCAAGGTATAAGGTCCCCCGACCTGGGACGAGCTCGTCCTTGAGATTCTCGAAAGTCCCAGACGGAACTGGTGTCGCAAGGCTGCGTCATTCCATTGGGTATCCCCACTCCAACGTCTGAAATCTAAGACATAATCCTCGGCAGCTCATCGACCCTGGAGAAACTCTTGGAGGGGATGGTAAGGGACTATATACAAGATTTTAGTAATAAGAACGGTATCATTAGCAGTAATCAGCAAGGATTCATGAAGAATCATTCTTGCCAAACCAATCTATTAACCTTCTATGAGGAGGTGAGTTGCCATCCAGATAAAGTAAGGCCTGTAGATGTGGTGTATCTGGATTTTGCAAAAGCATTTGACACCGTTCCCCATAAACGTTTACTGTACAAAATAAGGTCCGTTGGCATGGACCATAGGGTGAGTACATGGATTGAAAACTGGCTACAAGGGCGAGTTCAGAGGGTGGTGATAAATGGGGAGTACTCAGAATGGTCAGGGGTGGGTAGTGGGGTTCCCCAGGGTTCTGTGCTGGGACCAATCCTATTCAATTTGTTCATAAACGATCTGGAGGATGGGATAAACAGTTCAATCACTGTATTTGCAGACGATACTAAGCTAAGCAGGGCAATAACTTCTCTGCAGGATGTGGAAACCTTGCAAAAAGACCTGAACAAATTATTGGAGTGGGCGACTACATGGCAAATGAGGTTTAATGTAGAAAAATGTAAAATTATGCATTTGGGTGGCAAAAATATGAATGCAACATACTATTCCGCTAAGACGTGTGGATCAAGGAGTAGTGTGACGTGACCAAGGGGATGGGACTCATCCAGGACCAGTGCAGCTGACCAATAACATATGGAAAATGTAGCATGAACAAAACAACAACCAGATGGACAGTGCTCAATGGACTGGATAATTAAGTAGGGTGAGTGACAAGAGGCAATCATATCATGAAGAAAGACAAATGTTTATTCCTCAATGAGCAAAAATAATGGTTAAAAAGGTAAGATGAAATAAATTGAATTAAAAAAAGCCAACAATGCCACATTGATTCCCATGGGCATTGAGGGGTTAACATACTTCAGCAGACCAGCTGGTGTGGCATGGAGGGGCGCCAGTGTCAATGCTGTAGAGATGGAAGCCTGGTCCAGGGAAGGGGGAAAAATGACGACCGAGGGACCTAGGAATGCAAGCATGTATTGGGGGTGTGCCTGCAGAGTGGTGTGAGCCATCAGGGGGAGGAGGCTGAGGGATCTCTCTCTGTTTGGGGAGATGTTACTGCCAGCCACTGTGAGCCGACTGGGAAGCCAAGCCAAGGGATCGGCACGCCTGGATGACGCAACTGCACTGTGCCAAGGGGAAGGAGGAGAGGTGGATGTCCATAACCAGCATGGAACGCAGGCTCGTCTGTTGCCGTGATAACGTGTTTCACATGCATACGCTTCATTAAAGTCACGGATAAATGCCAAAAAGAAATATATATATACATCCATTGTATGAACATGTGGGGGTGGGGAATGGGAAGAGCTATTTAAAAATCTGGAAGTGCTTGTTAACCCCTCAATGTCCTTACAATAGAAGTTTAAGAATCACATGCTCTATTGTATACTGAATTATAAATTTACAAAGGAGCACCCACTAAAAGACAAATTATACTTTCAAAAGTGTATATATATATATATATATATATATATATATATATATATATATATATATATATATATATATATATATATATATATATATATATATATACACACACACACATGTATGCATAAGGTTAAGGATCAGATTAAAATAACATTGGATATTACTTATCAGGTCAGGGGAGTTAAATGAATAAACTCTATTAATAGGGCTCCAAAAACAAAAATAATGGTAAAAATATGGCAATCAAAAATGAAAATAAAAATAAGAGTAAATAAAATCTAAAAAAAAAACTAATAAACAAAATAAATAAAAAAGAAAGAACAAAACCAATAGTGGTAAGCAGGCAATATGATGATGAATAAGTCCCAGACTCATTAAGAGAATTATTGCTTAAACTATATGTAGCACTAACTCTCGATGGAGCTGCTGGTTTAAAGCGGGCTGTTACCTTCACTCTCGATACCTCTGTTTCACCGGCACCGGGTCTAGGGTCCCGTTGAGTTTACCTCTGGACGATATAAGCACCAAACACTTGAGTATATTTTCCAATGCTTTAATGAACAAGTAATAAAGGAAGTAGCAGGAAAGAGGCAGAAGGAAAGTTGCAGGAAAGCTCAAATACCTTTCCTTAGTATTATTTAGAACATTCTTTGGAATTGAACACTTTGAATGTAGTTGAATGCACTCCCCTTGTAGGATTCAATCTTTGCCCGCCTGGATAGGCCTCTCTCACTTGCCTAGCAGCCAGTACGCAGCATGAACAAAAGTCTCTGCCACAGACTTGTTTGGAATAAAACCCGTACGATCCTCTGCCACAGGATGAATGTCAGACACAGTACTTAAACCTTTAAGCCAACCCGGCAGTACTATGCAGTAAGATTACTTCAGGATACCTCCTCCAACCGAGTCACCAGGCCCCTCTCCAGACCAGCACTACGCATGATCCATGACGGGTCCTCCCCTGGGATCTCCTCGGTTGTCCAGCTTCTTCACTCAGGATAGACAGCTCAGGACCATTTCTCTACTGCTGTGGTAGGCCCCAGACAGGCCTCTGGGCCCACCCACACGCCGCAGCGACGCGGGCCTCTGGAACGGAGGACCACGAGGTGGTACTCTTAACGCATACCTGTCGACCAGGAGGGCCAGCAGGTGGCTGAAAACGAACCCCCAAACATGGCGTCTGTCCCATAAATACCCTCTCCCAGAATGCAACTCGGAGGACCACCTCCACCGAGTTGTCTCCGGGACAGAGGAGCACTCATACGCTTCAACACGTTGCCTTTCCAACACCAGCCCATGGTGACAATGACACCCACCGGCACAGTGTGGAACTACAAGCAACTCTGCCAAGCTGGAACAGAGGCAAATCTAACTTCACCTAACAAGTAACCCACAAGATTTACATATCAGCGGTAGATTAAAAATCTACCAGCGTTACATACTCCCGCATTACAATAGACGTTGTCCTCAATGTCTGTCAAAAAAAAATAATAATAACTCCCAAGCCAGCGAGCAGGTATTTGAGCTTAAAACTTGGATTAAAGTAAAGAAGAGAAGAAGACAGTAGAGAGATATTACAATTTCAACATTTTTCTTTTAAACAATATGTTCACATCCGTAAACAAAACCACAGCTTGATATCAGTCCACTTGCTCCTGAAAAAAAAACAAAGTTAAACACACACACACAAGATATATACAATTTTAGGAGCAAAGTCTCATTTTTAAAAAATGAAACTCTCTTCCTATAATCTTTCCTATGTTCCCACTAAGGAACCAACTAGAATAACTTGAGGAGTCCATCCCTATATATATTTAGGTATGTCATATCTTTAAACAAAAGAAATCCAGCTAGCGAAAAAATTTCGCCTTGGATTTAGAAACACAGAGCTGAACACCAAATCTTAACCTCGAAGATCTCTGAACACTGACACGATCTATCTACATACTCCACAGTTCTTTATCCATAATCACCAGTAGAACCGAGGATCTGGCAATGTCAGTGATTTTCCTTGTTTATCCATTGTAGTGATAAAGTACACCACATCATCTTTTCCTGGTCAAGGTAATGTCCACTTTGTCAGCATAAATGTGCCGACCATAGTTCCAGTGCAGGAAACATCCACAGAAGCGTTCATCCATAGCGACAGAACATCTAGTCCTCCGGAAAGGCTTAGGCACAGACAAATAGTCCCAAACAGCTTCACTGTACCACAGCTCCCGGTTAGCTTCAATCTCTTGCATAATGTCCTGGGTAACATATGGGAACTCCAAACCATATTCCCTGGCCACACGCTTGTTAAGCATTCTCTGTAAATGTGCAAGTTTGGGCAACGATCTATTTTTCCCCAAACCAGGGGGCACACAAGTGTTCAATGACTTGCTCACCATAGACCCGACGGGTGTCGGCAACAAAGTAGTAACTTTAGGCAATGTCTCCCCGACAGTACTGTGTGGCTCCACACAAGGTGATGTTCTCCTAGAATTCAGGGCTGTCCATTCTGAGAAAGTTAAGGCAGCAGTAACGTCTTCACCCTGAGCCCATAACAGTTCTTGTGACATTGTCTCAAATAAATCATCATCACCGGAGAGATCCGACATGGAATCTATCTCCGAATCTCTCAAATCTTCTGCTGGCAAATATTTACACAAAGTCCCAGATACATTCCCCTCTGATCTCTCACCCATTCCTGACGTGGACTTCTCTGGTTCGGGCAGTCTCTGGGGTAGGCCTCGACCAAGGCCGCGGGAAGCCTTTACATATCCCACCTTCCTCTGGACAGGTACAACAAGGATAGACGTAGTGGACGTGGAAATCAAAATAATATCCGCTGATGAATCGGTTACCGCAGTATCTCTCTCAGGAACACTTTTGGTGACAACAGGTGAAATCACGGCCTAGTAGCAGTAGTAGCAGCTTCTACTGTGGCGATACCTGTAGCCCAGTCCATACGATAAGCACTGGGCGACATGGTAGGTTGCTCCACCACAAACAAATATTCTCCACATTGCGTGCAGCGAACAAATGGACGGAGATGTATGACCAGTCCTTCACACTTGTGGCAAAGCATGCCCAGTCCTTCAATATCTCCATCTGTATAAAGAACAAACCTCCCCTGCAGTTTCAGACAAATGCCGGTATCTGTAAGCAAAGTTCTGGTCAGCATAGCACCCGCAGCGGTGCTGGTAGTGAACATCTTAGGCCCCACGGTTGGTTGCATCACTGAAAAAGACATGGCCACACCAGAAGATCAGAATCTTCTCAGCATGATCACAAGGCCTCTCTTCTTCTCTGGCGCCAACACACACACACGCGTCCCACGCGGTATCAAGTAGGCTAGGCTGCTCCCACTTGTTCCTCTGATCACGTAGTTCCCGGGCTTTCACTGGCGCCCGCTGCCTACACAGTCAGAAATAAAGTCCTGCAACTTTTAACCTCTTCTTCTCCTGAGAAATTGACAAAGTCCAGCTCTCACCGTAAACTCCCGGTGAAACACTTCTCCAGGTTGCGAGAACTGATGGCCAACAAATCCTGGACGATGCCCCCACTTGTAGCATTAACTCTCGATGGAGCTGCTGGTTTAAAGCGGGCTGTTACCTTCACTCTCGATACCTCTGTTTCACCGGCACCGGGTCTAGGGTCCCGTTGAGTTTACCTCTGGACGATATAAGCACCAAACACTTGAGTATATTTTCCAATGCTTTAATGAACAGGTAATAAAGGAAGTAGCAGGAAAGAGGCAGAAGGAAAGTTGCAGGAAAGCTTAAATACCTTTCCTTAGTATTCTTTAGAACATTCTTTGGAATTGAACACTTGTAGTTGAATGCACTCCCCTTGTAGGATTCAATCTTTGCCCGCCTGGATAGGCCTCTCTCACTTGCCTAGCAGCCAGTACGCAGCATGAACAAAAGTCTCTGCCACAGACTTGTTTGGAATAAAACCCGTACGATCCTCTGCCACAGGATGTATTGGTTTGCGATGAATGTCAGACACAGTACTTAAACCTTTAAGCCAACCCGGCAGTACTATGCAGTAAGATTACTTCAGGATACGTCCTCCAACCGAGTCACCAGGCCCCTCTCCAGACCAGCACTACGCATGATCCTTCCATGACGGGTCCTCCCCTGGGATCTCCTCGGTTGTCCAGCTTCTTCACTCAGGATAGACAGCTCAGGACCATTCCTCTGCTGCTGTGGTAGGCCCCAGACAGGCCTCTGGGCCCACCCACACGCCGCAGCGACGCGGGCCTCTGGAACGGAGGACCATGAGGTGGTACTCTTAACGCATACCTGTCGACCAGGAGGGCCAGCAGGTGGCTGAAAACGAACCCCCAAACATGGCGTCTGTCCCATAAATACCCTCTCCCAGAATGCAACTCGGAGGACCACCTCCACCGAGTTGTCTCCAGGACAGAGGAGCACTCATACGCTTCAACATGTTGCCTTTCCAACACCAGCCCATGGTGACAACGACACCCACCGGCACAGTGTGGAACTACACACAACTCAGCCAAGCTGGAACAGAGGCAAATCTAACTTCACCTAACAAGTAACCCACAAGATTTACCTATCAGCGGTAGATTAAAAATCTACCAGCTCTACATATACTATGTATTTCCAACTCTTCATTGAGGCCATTGGGTGATAAAGATTCAAACATATAAATCCAAAAAAAGTCTCCCTCCTACATAGGAGGGAGACTCTTTCATTTTTGGCAAGTGCTCCCCTGGTGGCCTCAATCGCTAATACTTCTAAGCATGGAAATGACACAAAACACTATGTTCATCGCATCCCTTTTTAATGAATCTGAGATGCTCATCTACTTGTAAGTGTAATGTACATATAGCACGTCCTACATACAGTAGGTTGCATGGACAATGTAGAACACAGATCACAAAATCAGTTAAGTAAGTTATAAGTTGTCTGACCTGAAAAACTCCACTCTTACCATTGGTAATGTTTGAACAACCATGCATTATACATCAAAAGGTCAGGCATCCTCTTTTTCTGCACTGGAAGATGTCCATCCTGTTATTGAAATAGGATCTAATATCCAATACTGACCTTTTGTTCAGGACTTGTAACTTACTTGGAGCCAAAATATTTTTTATTTTTTATTCTACGTGCTTTTCTGAACATGATTTGAGGAGCTGCAGGTAGCACTGCAGCTGATCTAACTGTAAAATCGTGTAGTGTTTCTGAATAATTCTAGAAATAGACCTGTATTTGTTATTTTAAGTAGAAATAATCCTTAAGTTGTTTCTCTCGTTTTCTGTTGCAGTAGTTTTGGTCCTAGGTGGGGGATTCATATGTAAGATAAAGGCCTCTTGTACTAGTTCTGAGGGGTAACCTTTTTCTTCGCATTTCTTCTGCATCATAGTCCCGTGTGTAATGTAACTTTCCACTTTAGAGCAGTTCTTCCTCAACCTGTTGAAATGCCCCTGTAACGATATCACGTACTGGACATGAAATGCTGTAGCTAGTTGCCATGTTGTTTGGAACCTTAGGACAGCCATGACAGCTTGGCTAACCGTGTAACATTACAGAAAAATCTGAACTCCCTCCTCCCTCGTGTTAGGAATGCATAGTGTAATGATACCCCGAGTATGAATGGGGTTAAAGTCGTTTAAGACATTCCATACCCAAACACAAAGGCAGCTACCGAACACTTCAATCAGCCGAACAAGGAACCCATATGAATAATTCTCTCACAAGTACGAGACGAGGCTCCATGTGTCTTGAGGTTCAAACAGGAATGAATTTTTATTCAAAACACGTTATACAGATCCCACTTCAAAACACTTTCCCCCCACCCTTGGAAAACAGGGCGGGTTAAACTGTCCAATGACAATGGACACACAGGTCAGGTGTGTATAACTTCTCATCAGAAAACAGTCTTATCAGCGGGGAGAGCTGTTGGAGGAATCTCCCTCCCTCCATAGAGATACACATCCTGTGAAATCCAAGGCAGACAGATACAATAAAACGTTGGAATACAGCCCCACCCCAAACTAGCACAGCAAATAATACACAATACAATGGGACAGCGCACTTTATATATACATATATACAGCATTGAGTCTGACTAGCACAGATCACAGTGGCGTTCTCATTCACCTTGTGTCCCTATTAGTGACTCCCATCACAATGGCATATCCAGGGTCCCCAGAGTCTATGTGTCTTGGGGGATATGGACTTGAATCTAAAGTAATTCCACCTCAAGGGTCCCCAGGCATACAGCTCACAAAGAGCACCGTTCCTCTAAATGCCAGGGCCCATAATCGGTTGGCAAGAGGCTGGCATTCAGTCCCCACCAAAAGCCTCTGTCCCTGCTAGGTCTGTCACACATAGCTTTTAAAAATTTCAAAGAAAAGGTTATCTCAACAGATAATTTCTAACATTTCAAGTCCAGACACCCCTATGTCAGGTCATAGGGGAAACCACTGGTACCCTTTATTCCTCCTAAGTAGATTAGACACTAGAGATATGGCATGTTTATATTTGTTTTGAAGCAAATCTCATGATGAACAATAATATGGATATTTGGAGTCTGTAAACACTATAGATGCAGAGATATGAATATGTATCACAAAGTGTACCTGGGCCATGGTCATGAGTGTAGACACCTCCCAGCAGCCAACCCCTAAACAAGATGACCAGACGATTGGTCACTGGTCGCTGTCAACACCCCCTTTGATTTGACAGAAAAGAAGAGAAGCCAAGACAAGGTCAGTTCTCCTTTTACCATCCAAGCAGGAACATCTGCTAAGTTTGAGAACCGATTACCCAGCTCATCGATCAAACTCTGATCAACCCTCTGACATTAATTGTAAGTATTCTTCCTTCCCAATTTTACCTTATTTCTTTGTGGCTGTATATTGTCATCTCCTTGAAACATCTTTTTTTCTGTAAATGTTTATTTGCATCAACTTTAACCTTTTCATGATAAACCCTTATGTTGAAAAGTGTTAACCTTGTCTCTAAAGCTCTTAATGCAAGCTATAAACAAACCTGCCTCTTACAAGATTGCTACTGTTTTAGGGTAAGGCCTCTGAGCAGACCTGTCTGTGGTGGCAGTGTATGTTGCAGACACTTATTCTGAAATCATAATTGGTATTGCTAAACTTACGAGTCTCCCCCGGCTCGGTCTTTTAAAACGGGGGTGGTGGCAGTTAAAGGGTTAATTGCATAATTAGCCCAGTGAAAATCGCTCTCAGGCTGCTCGCACCTAGATTGTGGTCCTGCAAGCTGGAAAATCTTTGTGCTGGGCACAGCTGAGAGTGTCATTGTTACGTAAGTGACAGCGTGAGGTTGGCCGGACCTTTGTCGCAAATTAGCAAGGAGGGCAGGGATCTGACACCCGCGTTAGTCACAGCCCCCTTGTAATGTTTTTTTTCCATGTTGGATAATGGCTTAAGAAATAAAGATATGAATTTCCACTTCTGGGTTTGGCATAATTGTTGGTAATGGTGCTACATTGATCGTGAGACAAAACCACATCTAAAAAAAATCTCCTTGGGGGTCTCATAACTGTGTAAAAGACAACCCCAATGGGTTGGTATTGCAATGGGCTATGAAGGAGGAGAACACATCTGGGCTGCCATCCCAAATGAGCAGGATGTTATCAATATATCTGCCATAAAAAATATGCTCAGCAAAAGGGTTGTTGGCCCAGATGTGTCCCTCCTTCCAGTAGCCCATGCTTAAGTTGGCATATAAAGGGGCAAAATTACCCCCCATAGCTGTTCCCTTCAGTTATAAATAAAAACGATCCAGAAAAGTAAAATGATTGTGTCTCAAACAAAACATACTATTTACCAGAAACTTAGCTTGCTTTGAGTTCATATCTCTGTTTTTATACAAGAAGTATTTTACGGCTGTGAGGCCTACTTCGTGGGGTATAGATGTGTACAAGGACGACACATCTAGGGAAGCCCACATGTAGCTATTAGGGATCAGCCGAACACCCCCTATGTTCAGTTCGCAGCAGAACTCCCGAACAAGGGAAATATTCTAATGCGAACGGCAAACCCCATTAAAGTCTATGAGAGCTGAACAGGGAAAATCAAAAGAGCCTGTTCTGAAGGCTTATATGAAGTAATTGGCCATAAAAGGGGTATAGGGGTCTGGGTACTGCCCCGGGGGACATGTCTTAATAAAGAAATGTTTTTTTTAAACAATAGTTTTTTCAGGGGCAGTGATTTTAATTTGCTTAAAGTGCAACAATAAAAATGAAAAATTCCTTTAAATATAGTGCCTGGGGAATCCCTTAATGTGCCTGTAAAGTGGTGCATCTGTAGCATGCATAAAACATGCTACAGCAAAAATTACATTTCTAATGAAAAATAAAGTCAAATCCCATTTAAAATGACTCGCGGTTACAATTTCTGGTGAAAGAAACAAACAGCATGGGCCCCCCCCCAGTCCATACCAGGCCCTATATCTATTGTATACTGAATTATACATTTTAAAAGGAGCAGCCACTAAAACAAAAAATTGTACTATTAAAAGCATATGTACTGTATACATGTATGCATAAAGTTAAGAATCCGATTCAAATAACATTGGATATTGCTTATTGCAGTAGGTTAGGGAAGACGAAAAAATAAAGTCATGTGATGTCAGAAGGGGGCGGTGCCACCGGGTGACGTAGTCTGGTAAGAAATGTCAAAGCGCAGAGCGGGCATATGGTGGGAGGCCACCCAGGAGGAGAGAGTGTTTTTTTTTTTTTGTTTGCTTGTTTTTTTCGGGTCCTGCGGGCGTCGTGATTGACATTGTATTTACATAAAGGGACACTATTTTTTTATTTTTCAATAAAAGACTTGTCAAAAACAGTTTCTTTTGGTTATTACTTTATGACACTTATTTGGTGAATGGGTAGGGGTACGATGTACCCGATACCCATTCACATGGGGGGTGGGATCTGGGGGCCCCCTTGTTAAAGGGGGCTTCCAGATTCCGATAAGTCCCCCCGCCTGCAGACCCCGACAACTCTAGCCCAGGGTTGTCGGGAAGAGGCCCTTGTCCCCATCAACATGGGGACAAGGTGCTTTGGGGTGCCCATGTTGAGGGCATGTGGACTGGTATGGTTCAGGAGTGGGCTGTATGCTCGGATAAGGGTCTGGAAGGGTGTTCATAGGGGTGAACACCCAGCGAAGACCCTGCAAATTCGGGTGTTCGCCGAATGGCCGAACAGGCAAGTGTTTCGCCTAAACTCATGCTCAGACTGAAACTTTCATCCATCCATAGTAGCTATCTTACCAAGAATAATGTTTGAGGATATCGATAATGTGACTCGAATCTCTAACATATGACATATGACATGAATCGACAGACTATGGGTTGTAGAAAAAAATGTAAACTGACAAGCCACAGGTGAAGCTGTTGGTGCTGGCCACTATTGGTCTTCCTGGGGCGTTCACCAGAGACTTGTGTACCTTGGGGAGGTGGTAAAAGTACGGGGTGCTGCATTCAGGGTGGAGCAGGAATTGCTTATCCCCCTTATCTAACACCCCGTCCCTCCAAGCCTCATGAACCAAAGATCCAATTGATAAGCCGGAAGAGGCTCAGTGGAAAGTCTAAGGTAAGCGTTAGTGTCCACAAGTAAGCTGTATGCTTCATTAAAAGAGAAGTATGGAGTTTTTATTGCTATTCATATTTACCTAGGTGGATGCAGCATTAGACCGATGCTGCATCTGTCCCCCGCTGCCTCTTCATTGAGAACCGAGCCACAAAACACTGCCGATGGCTCGGTTCTCACTCCTCCCCAAGCGGAGAGATGCTGACTGTCAGTCAGCATCTCTCCTTCTCTGTTCCTCCACGCTCATTGGAGCACTGATCTCTGGAGGGGCGGGGAGCGGCTGTCTCAGCATCTCAGCGGCTCGCTGAGATGCTGAGACTGCCATCAGTCCAGGCAGCTGGTGGATCCAGACTTCCTAAGTTGGGATGACACGCTGCCTGGACTGATCTTGATGACGTCAGCAGAGAGCGGACTTCAGACCACTCTCTGCTGAAACTGGGTCACGGGAGTGCAAAACGAATTGCACTCCTGTGACCCATAGGAGAAGTACAGCCTAAAAAGCTCAGGCTTGACTTCTCCTTTACAATAAGCTGTTCTATTTTGGACAACCAGACTACCCCCTTTGTTCGCTTGTTTTATGATGACATCCTTATTGGATGTTAGATCTTCTAGGGCCTGACATTCAGCCATGGTTAGATTTTGGTGGGCATATTTCGTAGAGGCATCACAGAGTTTCAAAAATTCCTTATACAGTGCCTTGAAAAAGTATTCATCCCTCCTGAAATTTTCCATATTTTGTCAGGTTACAACCAAAAACGTAAATTTTTTTGGGGGGGGGGATTTTTTGTGATATACCAACACAAAGTGGCACATAATTGTGAAGTTGAAGGAAAATGATAAATGGTTCTCCAAACTTTTAACAAATATGTGAAAAGTGCACTTGTATTCAGCCCCCCCCCCAGTCAATACTTTGTAGAACCACCTTTCGCTTCAATTACAGCTGCAAGTTGGGTATGTCTCTACCAGCTTTGCATATCTAGAGAGTGACATTTTTGCCCATTCTTCTTTGCAAAATAGCTCAAGTTCTGTCAGATTGGATGGAGAGTGACTGTGAACGTATATTTTCAAGTATTGCCACAGATTCTCAATTGGATTTAGGTCAGGATTTAGGTCAGGATTTTAACTGGGCCATTTTAAAACATGAATATGCTTTGATCCAAACCATTTCATTATAGCTCTGTCCTCCTGGAAGGTGAACCTCCATCCCAGTCTCAGGTCTTTTGCAGACTCTAACAGGTTTTCTTCTAAGATTGCCCTGTATTTGGCTCCATTCATCTTCCCATCAACTCTGATCAGTTTCCCTGTCCCTGCTGAGGAAAAGCATCCCCATAACATGATGCTGCCACCACCATGTTTCACGGTGGGGATGTTGCATTCAGGGTGATGTGCAGTGTTTGTTTTCTGCCATACATTGCGTTTTTCTTTTGGGCCAAAAGTTCAATTTAGGTCTCACCTGACCAGAGCACCTTCTTCTACACTGTTTGCTGTGTCCCCCACATAGCTTCTCACAAACTGAAAAACGGGACTTCTTATGGCTTTCTTTCAACAATGGCTTTCTTCTTGCCACTCTTCCATAAAGGCTAGATTTGTGGAGTGCACAATTAATAGTTGTCCTGTGGGCAGATTCTCCCACCTGAGCTGTGGATCCCTGCAGATCCTCCAGAGTTACTATGGGCCATGTCTTGGTAGGTTTGCAGTGGTGCCATACTCTTTCCATTTTTGGATGATGGATTGAACAGTGCTCCATGCTTTAAACTTCTCCACAACTTTATCCCTGACCTATCTGGTGTGTTCATTGGCCTTCATGATGCTGTTTGTTCACTAAGGTTCTCTAACAAACCTCTGAGGACTTCACAGGCCAGCTATATTTATACTGAGATTAAATTACACACAGGTGGACTTTTACTAGGTGACTTTTATTAGGTGACTTATGAAGGCAATTGATTCCACTAGATTTTAGTTAGGGGTATCAGAGTAAAGGGGGCTGAATACAAATGCATGCCACACTTTTCAGATATTTATTTGTAAAAAAAATCGAAAACCATTTATCATTTTCCTTCCACTTCACAATTATGTGCCGCTTTTTGTTGGTCTATCAAATAAAATTGCAATAAAATATATTAACGTTTTTGGTAGTAACATGACAATGTGAAAAATTTCAAGGCACTGTATACTGCCTGGTACTATGTTTCGATATAGGGGCCCTTCGATAAAAAGTTGATTTTGGTTTAAATGTTGTATGTATAATGTCTGTATCAAAAAAAGGGCCTGCAGCTTAACTTTCTATGTTGCTTTTTGCCCACAATTATTCCAGAACATTCAGAATGTCCTCATTACAGGGGAAGAAAGGAAGAATTTTCTGATTGTTCCTGGTGTAGAGGAGTTTGTGATGGATTGGTTTTGGATGGATTGGTTTTGTTTTAACAACATTATTCCAATAACAATTGCATTAAGAGTGAGTTAGCTTATCAATTTGTTTAGATCTTTGAAAGGACTGAATTTGTTCAGCCCAATGGATGGAGAAAAAACTGAGCAAAAGGAGTTTAGGTGATGCAAGGGTATGTGAGGAAAGGCTGTATATCTTTATTGTGCCTTCCTCTGAATTATTTCTGTCCTTTCCTTTTTGTTTAACCTTGAGGCGTGGGCCTCCTCTTCATCCTTGTCTAATTTTATTTTTTATTTTTGAACTCCCTTTGGAGTTTGTACCAATAAGTGAGGATCTTCTAGGAGTGTGTTGGCATTGGTGTCAGCAGCAGATACAGAATTGTTGAGAGATCCTTGAGATCGTTCTTTGATGTAATCATCTAGATCTCTTGACACAGGGTTGTACCTGTTGTGTGTAGATATTGTAAAGTTAGAAGACTTAATGTTCATGCCATTGTTCAACGGCACCAATGAGGCCATTGGATTCCTAAGTGAGGAGGGACTGGTCAGAGATGGAGAAGACCTCATGCTAGGTGGTGATGAGCTCCTTTCTGTCTCTATGTAGGTTCTGTTAACAATAGGAATAGGGGCTACTTCTTTGTTAATAGGCAAAGATTTTACCTGGGACATTGAGCCATTTGGATAATTAGGATTATATGCTTGTGAGTGGTTACATTTATTTTTATTTTTGTTTTTATTTCTGCTCCTACTTTTCTTGATCTCCTTTTTAGTTGCCAAATTAGTGGAGATGCTGTTTCCCCCACGTGTTCCATGTGTCATATTTTCTGGGTGGTCTTGTCTGGGTTGTTTGCGCTCAAAGACCCGTCCATGTTTATAATCAGTGAAGTGACCTTAAAGTTTATTTGTTATTTTATTCATTGAATTATCTTCATTCTTTTTTACATTATTATCTAAGACATTTACCCATTTTGGATGATGATAAGAGAAACTAAATTCTTTAGCTTTCCGGTCCCTTTCTTGTACTGGTTGTTGTGCCCAATTTACAGTAATTTCCTCTCAATTTGCTGTTAAGAATTTTAATCCATTTTACTGTACAAAATTCAGCAACTAATCTCCACTCTTTCATGAGATCATCGTCCAAGAAACTGCATTTCTTCTTTAACCGAAGACCTCTGGGTGTGATGCCCAGGTCCAAGTATTTTTTCAAAAAAGCTAAATCCTACCACTGGGTGTTTTCATATTGTTTGGCATCTTGGCAACTTGTAGCCTTTCTAATATTAATTTTGAAGGCCTCGTATGAGGAGGTTTCTTTTTGCAAACCCTTGGGTATCTTTTTTATGAGTATTTTTACTTTTTTGTACCATTCTTAACGATATTCTCATAGATCAATTTAAGCCTGCTGGATCTATCGGTAGCCATGACAAAACAAATTAAAAAAACATTAAATGTAAAAATAATACATACATAGTGTGGCAGAGCGTTGCCCTGCCAGGTTCTAGAAGGAGGATGTGACCCAGAATTCTGAACCAGACAGGTTGAGGGGCTCCAGGGAGCATGTAACTGGAAGAGGAAACTGGCCTTTCAAATTCCTCAGTGTTTTGTAAAGTCCATTTTGGAACCTGGAGCTCAGGGATTTCTGAGAGATCCGGGTGGGATGATATCCCTAGTCCTGGGTCCTGAGTTTGAGAACAGCCAGCATACTGATTGGTCAGGTGTGTGCTGGGCTTTTAGTAATAACCTGGCCATGATTCTGGGCTCCACCCAGCAGATAGGAAGTCTGAGTACCAGGAGTCAGGAGGACTCCATGTGGGAGCCAGAGCAGCAACAGGCTGTTAGCTGTGTGCACCAAGGTGGTCGGTGAAACAGTCTGTATGAGACAGACAAGGGCCTGGAGTGTAAGGCCAGAGCTGCAGTGCTGCAACTGAGAGCCAACTAGGCTGAATGTAGTTTTGTTGACGAAAAGGAATGCTGAAACCCCTGCGAGGGAAACCTATCTTTGTTTGTTGAACTTTCTTTTAATAGAAATGGGCAAACAAAGCCCTTAAAAAGAAGAACCAGTGAGTGGCGGTGTCCTTCAAGCTCTACATTTGATGCTAATCCTTTACACGTGGTGGAGAAGTGCTGTGGGCACAATCTGAGATCCCTACAATCAAGTAAGTTCATCTGTTATATGAACTGTGTTTTGATGCATGAGACTGCATAATCTGTGTGTGCAGGTGAGGAGAACCTGCAAAAGAAAGGTGACTATCCTTAAAGAGACAGTGCTCCAATTTATTGCTGAACTGTGCAAAGTTTTCTGGAGTGACTGTGAGTATGGGCCGATCAAAGCGCCTAAAAGAAAGAAGGATGGCTGAGATGATAGATAGAGTTCTGTGGCTGGAGGGGTTGTTGTCGTCTGAGAGAACCCCATACATGCCTGAACAGAGTTTGCCAAGGAGAAAGAGGGCTAGTGTTGTCCCTAGCAACACTGGTGCAATGAGTGTACAGGTGACTGCGAGTATGGAGAGTCCACCAGACTCTAAGTCTGTAGTGGATTGGTGCAAGCGGCACCTGGCAGCACTGAACCAATTTAAAGAGGAGAGCAACCCAACCCTTAGTGTAAGAAGAGAGCAGCTGGATGCTCATACCTGGGGGAGGGGTGTTGTTGCCCCTGGCAACGCTGTTGCAAGTAGGCCAGCTATCAAGGTGCAGAGGCCTAAGCTTGAAACGAGATGCAGTGTGGGAAGCCCTGACAAGACATGGAACCAAGTTAGAGTTGCCACCTCATCCCTTTAAACCCGAACACATATGAATTCCACAGGTTCTGAGGCTAATTAAATGCAGGTAAGCGCTGGTTCACACAGGGGCAACACGACTTACAGCGCGACTTAGCAAGGCGACTTCAGCGCGACTTCAGCGCGACTTCAGCGCGACTTGGGGCGACTTACAAGGCGACTTCAAGTCGCCTCCAAGACAGGCGACTTTCCAGTGGCCAATCAAACTACAATCCGCTCTGGGGGAGGGAGGGGTTTGCTTGAAAAAAACATCTTCTCTTCCTGTGAAGTCGCTTCACTATAGACCACGATCCGACTTGTAGGCGACTTCCATTGAAATCAATGGGTACAAGTCGCCTACAAGTCGCCTTGAAGTAGTACAGGGACCTTTTCTGAAGTCGGAGCGACTTCAGTAGCGTACATATAGACGGCTCTCATTCACTTACATGGACTTTCAGATGTCAAGCGACTTGGGGCGACTTGAGGTCTGACAAGTCGGATCCCAAGTCGCGGTAGTGTGAACCGGCAGTCAGGCACCATGTGAGTTTAATTACCACCTTAATCAGCCACAGAACCTGTGTAATTAATATGTGTTCGGGTTTAAAGGGATGAGGTGGCAACCATAAACCAAGTGCGCTGTTTGCGGTGCAGTGAGTGGGGACATCCAGTCTCCAAGTGTCCTCTGTCCCAGGATCCAGTGCAAAGCTACCTAGCAAAACAAATGTCTGCATCTGTGTTTGAGAAGCCTGCTCTGAGTGCCAGGAGTGAGCAACAGGCTTACCAGAAGTTTGAAAGGAGTGAAGTTGCCCATAGCAACGCCTATGATGTCAGGTCGGAGGACCGCAAGACAAAGATATTGCCTATAGAGGATCGTGGCAAGTTTAAATCGATACCGCTTCATAGAGAGAGAAGTATACATGTTTGGGAGAGCCAGGAAAGTGCAGCTGGGAGAGCACCATTTCCATTAGCAACTAGAGAACATGTGCCAATGGGAATGAGGAGCTACAGGGAAGAGGTGCCCCACCATCCTCATAGAGATGCCAGTAAGATTCTGCATGTTGGGAGAGTGCCATCTCCCTTAGCAACAGGAGAAAGTCGCCAAGTAACATGCCAGGAATGTGGTCAACTGGGGCATGGGATCTTTTCTTGTCCCAGTTTGTGGAATACAGCCACTGATATTGTTGCTGGGTTTAATTCTTTGCCTGCAAGCCTGGATTCCTGTGTTAAAATGTTTGCAGTCACCCCTGGCAACAGAGAGGAAATTCCTGTTGTGCCTGCTGTAGTTTCATCCCGTGGCCACTAGAGGGAGTCGGCCAGTAGAAGTGCAGTGCAAGAAAGTCAATGTACTCAAATTAACATGGCAAGATCTGTTACTCGGATGGGTAAGACTGTTGATGTTGAAGTCATGGGAAAGACTGACTGTGAGATTGCTCACACTGAAGTGGAAGTGATCCCAGAGGGGAGATCCACTGTTGGTGCAGAAAAGGACTTGCCTCACTGCTGTGCCCTGTCCAGCGGGGAGGCAAGTGTTAAAATTGAATGTGATGATGTGAAACTTACTGAGGAGTATGTTCATACTGGTATTGAGTTAACTAAAGCTGATAATGTGATGCTTAATGAGATAGGGGTGATCGCTAAGCAGGATATGCTATTCCCCTTAGCAACAGTATATAAGGCTGCAGAGGTGTCCCTAGAAACCTCAAGGGGTTTTTACTTCTGGTCTCAGAGGGGAGGAGTCGGATGTGGGCGCTTGGCTGATCTCAGAGACCGCGCCGGGATGCCGGATCTCGCCTCCTGAAACTCTCCTCCCTCCCTCCTCGTGTCTGGTGGCGGGGCGGTGACGCTGATAGCGGCGCCTCTCGCCTGGATGAGAGTGGCTGCTTACTAGCCCCCCGCGCCGGGAACATGCCGCGGGACTTGGGTCCCTGTACGATCGCGGCTGTGCCTTCTCCCTCCTCTCTTCCTCCCCCTCCCTTCCTTCAGTCCGTCTGTGTTGCCCCCCCCCTCTTCCCCCAGACTGCAGGCTGAGCAGGTGAATCAAACCCGCAGTCTACTTAGGAGCCGCAGAGTATTAAGGAGCTGCAGTGTGCTAAGGAGCAGCAGTGAGCAGTGAGAAGCAGTTGATAAGGGGAGCTTATGCTCCCGGGGAACTTGGCACAAGATCAAATAACACACCTGAAGAGTGAACTGTCTGTGTATCTGTGAGGTGGGGGCAACACCATCAATTTCTCTCCCGGAAGGTACAAGTATTGCTGGGACTGCCAACCATCAGATAAGTGCACTAGATTGTATGATACAGAGAGGGTAAGTGCCTTTGTATGATACTATACGGTTGGAGTACTAATTTGCAACATAAAGGACATCTTTTTTTTTTTTTTTTGGAGGTCTAAGTAAAGGGTCGACTATATAGGGACAGCATATGCTTGACCTTTTGGGGACTTCAGGATACCCTAAGGTATATCTTTTAGTGTGACCCTTCCTTGTTGAAGATATGGGTGCTACCTGATCCTAAAGTGAAGTAAACATAAAAGGAGAGGAATCGCAATACCTTCAGTAAGATCAGTCTTTTTTTTCTCCCCTCTAAGGCAGGTGTGCTGGAGTTGCCGAGACTTGACATGCTTTATTAAAATCTCTATAAGGGACGGGCCCATGCTAGTCAGCAGGTGAACGTTGTGATGTGGGATTTGAGCCCCTTGAATTTTTCCTTCTAGGTACTGGTGGGCATATTTTGTGAGAGGCGACAAAATATAGGTAAATTATTCACAGACAGGGAGCCGGAAAAATTTTGCTAGGACATTTTGTGTTTTTTTTTTTTTTTTTTTTTTTATATAAAAGGCTCATTTAAGGCACAGATCTTATACGGTACATAACCCAGATACAGGGGTGTAAAGCTCCGGGCTTCGGGTCCTTGGTGAAGTCCCATTATAAAGCTGATACAGTTATAAAACAGAGGACGTACCATTTCTTGTACTCTTGGTATGATCTGCACTGCCCTACCTTGCTGGTCCGAGGGTGCCCTCATGAGGTCTGGAGACATATAAAGGAAGGGATCAACTGGAAAAGTAAATCTAGGGGATAGTACCCTCTGAATCCCCTTACTGCTCAGCTCTGATATAGGGGGGCCCATTAGAGATTTTGAAAGGGAGTGGTAAAGAGAGGCCTAAATATATAGGTCTTCTTAATGAGGAGGAACCCCCTAAGATAAATGTTACATGTCCTTAACAGGTTACAAGGATATGCAGCCAACCCCCCCCACTAGGTTAACACCTCGCCATTTAATTTTTCTCTCTCCTTAAGAAATTACTATACTGCATCAAAAAGGCCCTAGGCACTGCGGCCATATAAAATAAATAGGATACAGTATATGAGGTGTAAGGTAATAAAGAATGAGAGGAAAGGCAAGTAGGGGGGGAACAACAACAAACCCAATAGGGGCCCCCGCCAGGACTAGCTCCAGTCCAGGCACAATAAGGAAGTACATGGTACACGATAACAATCATGTTACCCCGGGTCAGGCTTCCTGTCCAAAAAATAAAACCCCAGAACGCCCGTCAAAAATTAATACAAGGAGACAGTTGGCTGAAGCTGAACCTCCTAGTCCAAACCCAGTAGTAAGAGAAGAAGCCCTTATTGAGAGCCAACGGGAGGATGTATTGCCAACAAAAAATGAAATAGCGGAGATGTTTGCTAGACTGGAAACCTTTATTAAAGCTGAAACAGAGGCAATTCGGGGAGACATGGGCCACATTCTGAGAAGAGTGGAAGAGGTGGAGACAGTAGCTGAAAGACAGAGGGCGGAGATGGGGAATCTGAGAAGTCAAATTGTAGACCTGCAACGTGAACAGAGGGACTTAAGATACCGTTTAGAAGATCAGGAAAACCGAAATCGAAGAAAGAACTTGAGGATCAGAGGACTCCCAGAAGCACAGGGGGAGGGGGAAAATTTACAGGAGAAGGTGGACCAAATCTTTGGAGCCCTTGTCAACCCAATTGACAAGAGAGTCAAATTGGACAGAGTACACAGAATTAGGAAACCAGTTGAGATTAATAAGGATGCACCACGAGACGTGATAGTGAGGTTCCACAACTATCAGGATAAAGAGAAAATTAGGGCAAGCCTGAGAAATAACCAAATAGTTAAATATGGTGAATCCAATCTACAAATATATCCAGACCTGGCAGCTGAGACACGGGCAAGGAAAAGAACTCTGCGTCCCTTACTAGAGCAACTCAAAGTCAGAGAGGTGCATTACTCCTGGGGGTTCCCAGCGTGTCTGATTGGGCGGAAAGACGGGCGTGCTGCGACATTAAGGTTCCCAGAAGAGACCCACAACTTCTGCCGCAAGCTGGACATTCCACCTGTAGAAATACCGGGGTGGTGGGAGAAAGCAGGAGGGCAGAATCATGTAGAAGATGCACAAATCTGGAAACCAGTTCACAATAAGAGAAGGCTCTAAACAAGTGGTAGAACAATCAGAGGGAGGGAATGGGCTATGATCAGGGGGTCCGGGAGATATATGGGTTGGGGTGGGGGGGGGATGGAGGGAGGAGCGGGAGGTGTGGGGGGGGGGTGGGGGGGGGTCCGGCAGGCTCTGGTGTGGGCTGGGGGATCCAAGGATGCCCACACTGAGCTCAACCCTCAGGGGGAAAGCCGTAGGGCCGGGTGGAGATGGTGGGGCCACGGCTAAATGGGCTATCGTTAGGCCCGATACCCCCACGAGCAAGGTGGGAGGGAGATGGGGAGGGTGGGGGGGTGGAGGGCTGGGAGGAGGGGGTGGGGGGCTAGGGGAGGGGCGAGATCGGTACAAACCTTACTGTCTCCTGCTACTGGATCGGGAAGAGTAGAGATAATGGTCGGCATTAACCTGGTAACATACAACGTGAGGGGCCTCAGCTCCCCCATAAAATGTGCTAACATAATGAGCGAGCTGAGAACCATCAAAGCTGAGGTGGTCTTTTTGCAGGAGACACATCTACTCCTGGGGAGAAATCGGAAGATAATATCTAGGGACTACCCGTTTTGGATTTATAGTGACTCCCTGATAAGGGGTGCAAAAGGGGTAGCGATAGGTTTTGCTAGGGGAATTAGCTACCAGATTGAAGAGAGAATATCCGACCCCGAAGGCCGATTTCTGTTCCTGAGGGGCAAACTAAATGGGGAGGAATATACCCTAGTTAATATTTATTGCCCAAATAACAACCCAGGGAAATACCTAATTGGAGTTCTATCAAAAATTGAGAATTTCAGGAGAGGGAAGGTTATAGTAGCAGGAGATATGAATCTATGTCTGGAGCCGGGCAGAGATAGTGCGCCGCGTGCACGGGGGACTGGAGGAGTGTGGATGAATAAACTTAAGAAAAAGTTACAAGGTTGCCAGCTAGTTGATGTCTGGAGGATGCAACATCAGGAAACAAAAGACTACACCTATTACTCCCCCGTGCATGCGACGTACTCAAGACTGGACTATTTTTTCCTGGAGCATAGGAACTTAGAGGAGGTAAAAGATATAAACATAGGATCTATAACCTTCTCGGACCACGCCCCGGTGATACTGCGAATAAAACAAAAGGGTCAAACACCCCACCAAAATAATTGGAGATTAAATGAGGACCTCCTTCATGATAGAGAAATTGATAAACTAATTAAAGAAGAATTAGAATTCTATTTCAGGGTAAATACCCCAGAGGAATCAGGGGAGTCGATAGTTTGGGAGGCCCATAAGGCCTATATAAGGGGGATAATAATAAAGGCGGGGGTAGAGAAAGAAAGAAACCAGAGGAAAAATCTCCGTGTCTTACAGGAGGAAGTTAAAAAATTAGAAAGGATGCATAAAGATACAGGAGAGGGAGGGATCCTGGGAAAACTATATGGAGCCAGAGAGGCGGTGAGACAGCAGATAGAGGCAGAAAATCGCAGAAAGTATAACTTGGTTAAAAAAGAAAGATATATCACTGGGAACAGACCTGGAAGACTCCTAGCTAGGGCTTTAAGTAAAAAGAAGAGCAATGGATATATCGATAAAATAAAGGCAAAATCAGGGGAAATCAGATATAAAGATGCTGAGATAGCCAAAACCTTCCAAGAATATTATGGGGAACTTTATTCAATAAATAAAAAGAAGGATAAAGAGAGAGGGCAAAAGTTAGAAAAAATTAGAAAATATCTAAACGAAACCGAGATGTACAAAATCTCAAAAGAAGAGAGAACATCTTTAGAAGCCCCCATTATAGAGATCGAGGTGAGGAAGGCCATCAAGGAGACCCAAACAGGAAAGAGCCCAGGCCCAGACGGGCTGACCGCACTATATTATAAGAAGTATCAAGATTGCTTAGTCCCAAAATTATGTAGGTACATGAATGAGATAGGAGAGAGAGGGGAAATGAGCAGAGATGCGCTGGCAGCCAATATAGCGATAGTTCAGAAGGAGGGAAAGGACTCCACATTATGCTCCAGTTATAGGCCCATATCCCTTTTGAACAATGACACGAAACTATTTGCAAAAGTAATAGCGGGGAGATTAAAGCAAACAATTACAAATATCATCCACCCCGATCAGGTGGGGTTTTTACAGGGGAGACAGGGTAAGGACAATAGTATCAAAACCCTCCTGATAACCCAAGTAATTAAAAATAGCGGAGTCCCAGGCCTACTACTGTCAATAGATGCTGAAAAAGCGTTTGACAGGGTAGACTGGGACTTCATGATGGAGTCACTCAAAAAAGTGGGTTATGGGGACAAGATCTGCAGTTGGATTAGGGCGCTTTATACAAAACCATCAGCAAGGGTCAAGATAAATGGGATTTTGTCCGATCCCTTTTATATGTATAATGGAACAAGACAGGGATGCCCAGTCTCTCCAATGCTTTTTCTGTTAGCACTAGAACCTCTCCTCAGCAGGGTTAGACAGAATCCAAACATTAGAGGGGTAAATATAGATGGAACTGAATATAAGCTCGCAGCTTATGCGGATGATATTCTCCTCTATATAACAAACCCAAGACTCTCCTTACCGAATGTCCTCGTCACAATGGAAGAATATGGGAAACTCTCTAACTTTAAAGTAAATACTTCCAAATCAGAAGTATTAGATATAAACCCTAATAAGATAAGAGACCAATCATATCAAGAACACTTCCCGTTTAGATGGGAGAAAGAAGCTTTAAACTACCTAGGAATTAAAATCACACCCTCGGCAGAAAAACTATTTCAAGCGAATTATATGCCACTCATAAATGAGATAAAATCGGAGCTAAATAGAATACAGCAGGGGCAAATGTCCTGGGCGGGAAGAATTAATATCTTCAAAATGGTTTTATTACCAAAAATAACATATAAAATGCAAATGCTCCCAATTACCCCAATTACGCTCCCACCGGCATATCTTAAAAGTCTACATTCAATGATAGTAAGGTTTATTTGGAAAGGGAAAACACCACGTTTAAAATATACTCAACTAATAAATATTAAAAGTAAGGGGGGATGGGGAGCACCTGATATTTTTAAATATTATGAGGCTATTGCACTTGCGAGAGTGGTAGATTGGGTCAAAAATAAAGGAAAACACTGGGTAGAAATTGAAAACAAAATTAACGGTTTAAAATTGCACAAAATAATATGGTGCCCACCTAAAATAAGGAAATATAACACAGAACCATACGAAGTCACTAGGCACGCACTTAGAGCATGGGACCTTATTCACAAAAGGGAACACTGGGAATATAATTCACTGCTAATGTCATTAACGGATGTAGACTATTTCCCTCCAGGAAGAGAAGAGTGGTTTGGTAAATGGCTCCTAGATGAGAACCTCCAATTGAAGGATGTAGTAGATAGGGGTAAAATATGTTCTTTTCAAGAGCTTAAAAATAAAAGAGACAGAATAAATATTAACCCATGGCGTTATGGTCAACTAAAACATTTCGTGGAATCCTTACCGCAACCTATTAGGACAACTAAAAACTTACTCCCTTTAGAGAAAATATGTACGGAAACAGATAAAAAGGCTGGTTTTTCTCGCATATACAAAATGCTAGTAGAGTTGAGAAGGACAGACACCTTGACTTTTATAGCCAGATGGGAGAGGGAGCTAGGACTAAAGCTGACTGAGTCAGAGACAGATAAGATATTGAAACGACTTCTGATCACCTCAGTTAATTATAAATTATTAGAATTAAACTATAAATGTCTGATGAGAATGCACTTGACACCAGATAGGATGCATAAAATTGATAGGGAGAAATCCCAGTTCTGTTGGAGGGGATGTAACGAAATAGGGTCGACAGCTCATATGTGGTGGTCGTGTCCCAAGATAGGAGTTTTCTGGGAGGAGATTATAAAATACACTAAAGAGATTACAAAACTCGATCTCCCAAAGGACCCTAGGGTACTTCTATTTCATCTGAGTGAGATGCCCACTAGGGCTTATCTTGGAACACTCCTACCCCATTTTTTAGATGCAGCTAAAACCTTAATCTCTAAAAATTGGAAAAGAAAAGAAAGACCAACCATGAGGGAATGGATTAATAAAATAAATGAGATACAGGATTTGGAGTATTTGAGGTTTAGTGAAGGGACAAAAATGGAGGCTTATTGGACAAAGTGGGGAGTATGGGAAAAATTTAAAAAATCTATAAGAGCAGCTGAGATGTGGACAACCTAAGCAACAGAGAGAGCAGTAAATCCCGACATAGGAGAGTAAACGAGAAAATTAATCAGGAAACCAGAAGGAAATCAAGGAGAGTGAGGGGTACGGTCTCGGGGGGTTGGGATCGGGAGGAGGGAGGAGGGATAGGGAGCAAGAAAATAACATAAAAAGTAGAAACAGATGGAGGGGATTCCATTTTCTTATTTGATGTGATATGAAGTATCTTAAGTAAGTAAATAGATCAAAAGCCATAATGATGTGATAATTAAGGGGAAGTGTTTCTTTTTTTTTTGAATATTTATCTGAAAAGACTTACCCCCATGGTAAATCTCCTCACTGATGTGGCTTTAAAAAAAAAAAAAGAAACCTCAAGGGAGCTCTGTGTGTTGGAGCCAGAGGTTGCCTGGGACAACTGTGGTGCCGCTCTGATGGATAAGAGGGTACTTGATCTTGGTGATGAGAACGTGTCAAATAGTAAGGCTCGGTTCACATAGGGGCGACTTGTCAGGCGACCTAGTCGCCTGACAAGTCGCCTCCCGTTCTGTGCTACGGAACCGTTCTAATAGGAGCGACGCAAGTCGCTCCGACTTAGAAAAAGGTTCCTGTACTACTTGGGGCGACTTGCATAGACTTCTATACAGAAGTCGTTTTGCAAGTCGCCTCAGAAGTCGTTCGCTGAGGCGACCTGCAAGTCGTGCCGCCCCTGTGTGAACCGGCACTTAAACAAAAATGTCTGAAATTACTTGTGGTGATAATTGGTTACTGCGATCTGTCGCTGCTGACAGCAAAGATCTTTGTGAGTTTTTAATGAAGCGCCACCCGAGCAAGGTGGTGAAGTTATGGTATTGCAGCCTGCTGTGTTTAAAAATGTTTTGCCACAGGTTAGTTTAACCACTTCAGCCCCGGAAGGATTTACCCCCTTCCTGACCAGAGCACTTTTTACAATTTGGCACTGCGTCGCTTTAACTGCTAATTGCGCGGTTATGCAATGCTGTACCCAAACGAAATTTGCATCCTTTTCTTCCCACAAATAGAGCTTTCTTTTGATGGTATTTGATCACCTCTGCCGTTTTTATTTTTTGCGCTATACACGGAAAAAGACCGAAAATTTTGAAAAAAAATGATATTTTCTACTTTTTGTTCTAAAAAAAATCCAATAAACTCAATTTTAGTCATACATTTAGGCCAAAATGTATTCGGCCACATGTCTTTGGTAAAAAAAATGTCAGTAAGTATATATTTATTGGTTTGCGCAAAAGTTATAGCGCCTACAAACTAGGGTACATTTTCTGGAATTTACACAGCCTTTAATTTATGACTGCCTATGTCGTTTCTTGAGGTGCTAAAATGGCAGGGCAGTACAAAACCCCCACAAATGACCCCATTTTGGAAAGTAGACACCCCAAGGAAATTGCTGAGAGGCATGTTGAGCCCATTGAATATTCATTTTTTTTGTCCCAAGTGATTGAATAATGACAAAAAAAAAAAAAATTACAAAAAGTTGTCACTAAATGATATATTGCTCACACAGGCCATGGACATATGTGGAATTGCACCCCAAAATACATTTAGCTGCTTCTCCTGAGTATGGGGATACCACATGTGTGGGACTTTTTGGGAGCCTAGCCGCGTACGGGGCCCCGAAAACCAATCACTGCCTTCAGGATTTCTAAGGGCGTACATTTTTGATTTTACTCCTCACTACCTATCACAGTTTTGAAGGCCATAAAATGCCCAGATGGCACAAAACCCCCCAAATGACCCCATTTTGGAAAGTAGACACCCCAAGCTATTTGCTGAGAGGCATGGTGAGTATTTTGCAGCTCTCATTTGTTTTTGAAAATGAAGAAAAATAAGAAAAAGTTTTTTTTCTTTTTTAATTTTCAAAACTTTGTGACAAAAAGCGAGGTCTGCAAAATACTCACTATACCACTTAGCAAATAGCTTGGGGTGTCTACTTTCCAAAATGGGGTCATTTGGGGGGGTTTGTGCCACCTGGGCATTCCATGGCCTCCGAAACTGTGATAGGCAATGAAGAGTGAAATCAAAAATTTACGCCCTTAGAAAGCCTGAAGGCGGTGCTTGGTTTTCGGGGTCCCGTGCGCGGCAAGGCTCCCAAAAAGTCCCACACATGTGGTATCCCCATACTCAGGAGAAGCAACAGAATGTATTTTGGGGTGTAATTTCACATATCCCCATGGCATGTTTGAGCAATATATCATTTAGTGACAACTTTGTGCAAAAAAAAAAAAAATTGTCTCTTTCCCGCAACTTGTGTCACAATATAAAATATTCCATGGACTCGACATGCCTCTCAGCAAATAGCTTGGGGTGTCTACTTTCCAAAATGGGGTCATTTGGGGGGGGGGGGGGGGTTTGAACTGTCCTGGCATTTTATGCACAACATTTAGAAGCTTATCTAGAAAATGGGTAGCGCTGCGCTAATCCTAGGTTTTTATCAAAAAGGTGTATATTCAGTGGTATACATACAGAACTTGAATGCGTGACTGTTTGTTAAAGTCAGATAAGCGTAAGGTGGTATTAATTAAAGGTGTGATGACTAAAATAATAATATATATACAATATACAATAAGAGTACCCCCTGGGATCTGGGCAGGGGTCTATATCCAGCATAAGGGGGCGGCGATAATTTTTGAGTGGAATCAATAAGATTGAGTGGGATCAGATGATAAACAATATAAAAACAGTACTAATAAAAGATAATATATAGCATAAGTGACTGTCAATAATAAATATAGTGCATAACAATTGGGAGTAAACATAAAAACAGTACTAGTAAAAGATGATATATAGCTTAAGTGACTGTCAATAATAAATAAATATAGTGCATAACCATTGGGAGTAAATACATCCACAGTGGGGGGTAGCCAATGCTAATTGTGCTAGTATAAAGTGCAGCGTGACAAGCCTATTTAAGGCAGTGAGGTAGTAGTGGACTGCTAATTCATACAGTGCGTATGTGCAAAAATTGAATATAAAAAAATGAATAATAAAGTGTCTCAAATCCTTGTAAAAGGTTTGGCAGGGAGAAAGTCTTATAAAACCAAAAAAACACAAAGGTCCATAAAAATTCAACAAAATGTGACGACAACGTCTTGGCATGCACACGTTGCAGTTAAAGTGCTCAAGTGCAACACATCCAGTGCTTCTTCGTGTGACACCACTCTGGTTAGGTAGTGGCCCCTTACCTTTAGGTAATAGGGCAACAGCATGTAGCCAAAATAACTCTTTGGGATCCTCCTATTAGCTCCAGCGCGTCCCTCACCAACCTACGTCCTGGGATGGGGTTCCCTCAGGTATAGTGCCAGGGCGGGGGGTATGAAGAATGATAGGCAAAAAGGAAAAGGCCAATAGTGTAATCCCGTTTTTGGTAAATTGAACCTCTTTTATTAAAAGTATATAGGTACTCACATTTAAAATTGAACAACAGCGAATGTAGTCCGGCGAGCTCGTGTGCCTCTGTGGTGAATGCAGCCTGTCTCGTCCCTACGCGTGACGTCACACCACACGTGACTTCATCAGGGGATGATTACAGGCTTGAAATTGTGTCCTTAAGTAGTTCAGAATTGGCCGTTATGGAGCGGCCATTTTCTTGGAGTCTAAAGGAAGTAGGTGCGGCGGCCATTTTCTCAAGGATTGTGCGCCGCTACTTCCGCTGAGGAATGCGTCTGTGTGACGCCTCAGCTGACTCGTTCGACCAATGGAGACAGTTCAGGCATGGATGATGTCTCCAAGTGTCAGCAAAGGGAGTCAATTTCTAATCCGTTAGCCGGAAACCGGCGAGGGAGCATTTAGATGGGGACAATAGAAAAGTACTAGCGCTGATTAAATCGTAGTAAGGACCAAGTGTTGGAAATAATTTAGACCTAAATGGGTCTAGTGATCAGATCAAGTGCTAATTAAGTGCAGGGGACACATCCTGCAATGCTATTGGTTAAGTCTGTGATTTGAAGCCCGGGGGGAAGAAAAGCAGCAGACACCAGTGGCATAGACAATATATATACACAAACATATTGGATAAAAACAATGTATATAATAATAAGGTGAATGGCCATTAATAAATATGTACCCCTAAAATAGTGATGTGTGTTGATTGTTTTTTAAATAAATAAAAAATATAAAATATAAAATACGGAAACAAGGGTGAATGGGAAAATAATACAATCAACACACATCACTATTTTAGGGGTACATATTTATTAATGGCCATTCACCTGATTATTATATACATTGTTTTTATCCAATATGTTTGTGTATATATATTGTCTATGCCACTGGTGTCTGCTGCTTTTCTTCCCCCCGGGCTTCAAATCACAGACTTAACCAATAGCATTGCAGGATGTGTCCCCTGCACTTAATTAGCACTTGATCTGATCACTAGACCCATTTAGGTCTAAATTATTTCCAACACTTGGTCCTTACTACGATTTAATCAGCGCTAGTACTTTTCTATTGTCCCCATCTAAATGCTCCCTCGCCGGTTTCCGGCTAACGGATTATAAATTGACTCCCTTTGCTGACACTTGGAGACATCATCCATGCCTGAACTGTCTCCATTGGTCGAACGAGTCAGCTGAGGCGTCACACAGACGCATTCCTCAGCGGAAGTAGCGGCGCACAATCCTTGAGAAAATGGCCGCCGCACCTACTTCCTTTAGACTCCAAGAAAATGGCCGCTCCATAACGGCCAATTCTGAACTACTTAAGGACACAATTTCAAGCCTGTAATCATCCCCTGATGAAGTCACGTGTGGTGTGACGTCACGCGTAGGGACGAGACAGGCTGCATTCACCACAGAGGCACACAAGCTCGCCGCTCGTCGGACTACATTCGCTGTTGTTCAATTTTAAATGTGAGTACCTATATACTTTTAATAAAAGAGGTTCAATTTACCAAAAACGGGATTACACTATTGGCCTTTTCCTTTTTGCCTATCATTCTTCATACCCCCCGCCCTGGCACTATACCTGAGGGAACCCCATCCCAGGACGTAGGTTGGTGAGGGACGCGCTGGAGCTAATAGGAGGATCCCAAAGAGTTATTTTGGCTACATGCTGTTGCCCTATTACCTAAAGGTAAGGGGCCACTACCTAACCAGAGTGGTGTCACACGAAGAAGCACTGGATGTGTTGCACTTGAGCACTTTAACTGCAACGTGTGCATGCCAAGACGTTGTCGTCACATTTTGTTGAATTTTTATGGACCTTTGTGTTTTTTTGGTTTTATAAGACTTTCTCCCTGCCAAACCTTTTACAAGGATTTGAGACACTTTATTATTCATTTTTTTTTATATTCAATTTTTGCACATACGCACTGTATGAATTAGCAGTCCACTACTACCTCACTGCCTTAAATAGGCTTGTCACGCTGCACTTTATACTAGCACAATTAGCATTGGCTACCCCCCACTGTGGATGTATTTACTCCCAATGGTTATGCACTATATTTATTTATTATTGACAGTCACTTAAGCTATATATCATCTTTTACTAGTACTGTTTTTATGTTTACTCCCAATTGTTATGCACTATATTTATTATTGACAGTCACTTATGCTATATATTATCTTTTATTAGTACTGTTTTTATATTGTTTATCATCTGATCCCACTCAATCTTATTGATTCCACTCAAAAATTATCGCCGCCCCCTTATGCTGGATATAGACCCCTGCCCAGATCCCAGGGGGTACTCTTATTGTATATTGTATATATTATTATTTTAGTCATCACACCTTTAATTAATACCACCTTACGCTTATCTGACTTTAACAAACAGTCACGCATTCAAGTTCTGTATGTATACCACTGAATATACACCTTTTTGATAAAAACCTAGGATTAGCGCAGCACTACCCATTTTCTAGATTTATTTACGAGGTCAGGTGCCTACCTTTAACAGTGCATGCAGCTTTTCTATTTTTAGCCGATTCCATATATGATAGCGCGGGAATAACCCATCTCATTTAGAAGCTTATGTCACACATCACCCACTCTTCTAACCACTTGAAGACAAAGCCCTTTCTGACACTTTTTGATTACATGAAAAAATTATTTTTTTTTGCAAGAAAATTACTTTGAACCCCCAAACATTATATATTTTTTTTAAAGCAAATGTCCTACAGATTAAAATGGTGGGTGTTTCATTTTTTTTTTTTCACACAGTATTTGCGCAGCGATTTTTCAAACGCATTTTTTGGGGGAAAAAACACACTTTTTTAAATTTTAATGCACTAAAACACACTATATTGCCCAAATGTTTGATGAAATAAAAAAGATGATCTTAGGCCGAGTACATGGATACCAAACATGACATGCTTTAAAATTGCGCACAAACGTGCAGTGGCAACAAAATAAATACATTTTTAAAAGCCTTTAAAAGCCTTTACAGGTTACCACTTTAGATTTACAGAGGAGGTCTACTGCTAAAATTACTGCCCTCGATCTGACCGTCGCGGTGATACCTCACAGGCATGGTGCAATTGCTGTTTACATTTGACGCCAGACCGACGCTTGCGTTCGCCTTAGTGCGAGAGCAGGGGGGACAGGGGTGCTTTTTTTTTTTTTTTTTTTTTTTTTTTTAATCATTTTTATTGTTATCTCAGGGAATTTGCTTTTTTATCTTATTTTTAAACTGTTCCTTTCATTTTCATTTTTTTTTTTTTTTTTAAATCATTTTTATTGTTATCTCAGGGAATGTAAATATCCCCTATGATAGCAATAGGTAGTGACAGGTACTCTTTTTTTGAAAAAATTGGGGTCTATTAGACCCTAGATTTCTCCTCTGCCCTCAAAGCATCTGACCACACCAAGATCCGTGTGATAAAATGCTTCCCCAATTTCCCAATGGTGCTATTTACATCCGACGAAATCTAAGTCATAAAATGCTCGTAGCTTCTGGTTTCTTAGGCCATAGAGATGTTTGGAGCCACTCTGGTCTCTGATCAGCTCTATGGTCAGCTGGCTGAATCACCGGCTGCATTCTCAGGTTCCCTGTTGAGACAGGAGAGCCAGAGAAAAACACGGAAGACGGTGGGGGCATTCTCTCCCACTGCTTGTAAAAGCAGTCTAGAGGCTAATTAGCCGCTAGGATTGCTTTTACATGAAAGCCGACCGCTGTCTGAAAAGGATGATACCTAAACCTGCAAGCATCATTCTGGTATAACCACTCAAAGTCGTGAATGGCGTACCTGAAGACAAAAAAATGGTTAACAATAAAGCACAGTAAACAGTAAAGTATAAAAAATTGCATACCTGAAAAGCAAACATGATAAAACATAATAACAATAAAACATTGCAGAATAGAATACAGTAAAAAAGAGCAGAACAATAGAGAGAATAGAGAGAGAGAGAGAGAGAGAGAACAATAAAACGACAACTATTATTTTTTATTTTATATTTTTGTTTGTGTGTGTGTTTTTTTTTTTTTTTTTTTTTTTTACACTTTTTTTGTAACTAACTTTTATAACTGTAACCGGTTCCAGATTCGGGTCTCTCAAAATGCGATGGCATCTTGGGAGACCCTGTGAAAGTGTGCCTAGTCTGTGCAATGCTGTACCCTACACTAATACTCAACTAGTGAATGGTAGCGTTCAAAACATTCACCAATGCAAAGACCAGGATTGTCAGGACAGGAGGGACAATAATAGAGGGTGTCACGCCTATATCAGCGCTTGCTGCAGACACGACATCTTTTTTGGGGGGGTTCGTTGGGTAGGGGTACTCGGGAGGACATAAAGAAAATGCCTCTCATGCAGCCGACTGCATTTGGTTGGGGATGTGAATGGGGGAAGTACGGGCGCTGCAGAAGTGGTGGGTTCCCAATTAGGATTGGCGAATGCAGCAGGAAGGGCATTATGGGCACGATGGGCCTGTATTTGTCTTCTTCTTGGTGGCAGCGGGACACAACTTGTGCTTGCCACCTCACCAGCTTGAACTGCACTTATGGGACTCGCCACGTCACCAAGTGTTACTGCAGTGCTGGTTTGACTACGACCGGGGTGTACTAGGCCGCTGGTGCTTGCCAGTTCACCAAAACGCTACCAAAAAAACTGTTAGCGATCGCAGGGATCAGGCCTGACTCTGCAGTTATGCGTTTAGTGTTTTGTAAGTGACAGTGATCGATCGATACTGCACTTGGGTGGGCTGGGCTGGGCCGGGCGGAGGGGCAAAACGCAGGTGCTAGCTGGTATCTGGGCTGATCCCGCTAACACTGCGTTTTTGGGAACCCTAAACTGCTGGGGACGCTAGTATAGATCTGATCAGATATTGATCCGTTCAGATACTATACCACTAAGGGAGGCGTACGGTGCGTGCGTGGGTGTTAGCGGTACTGGCGCTAACCTGACGCTGCCTGGGGCTGGTGCTTGCCAGTTCACCAAAACGCTACCAAAAAAACTGTTAGCGATTGCAGGGATCAGGCCTGACTCTGCGAACGCTGCAGTTATGTGTTTAGTGTTTTGTAAGTGACAGTGATCGATCGATACTGCACTTGGGTGGGCTGGGGTGGGCCGGGCGGAGGGGCAAAACGCAGGTGCTAGCAGGTATCTGGGCTGATCCCGCTAACACTGCATTTTTGGGAACCCTAAACTGCTGGGGACGCCAGTATAGATCTGATCGGATCAGATATTGATGCGTTCAGATACTATACCACTAAGGGAGGCGTATGCTGCGTGCGTGGGTGTTAGCGGTACTGGCGCTAATCTGACGCTGCCTGGGGTGACGCATATCACCGCCGGGCGATCAGGAGGCTAAACCTTTATTCGGTAATAAACGACGGGTGCCCTGACACTATAAAAAATAAACGAACTAACCAGCGTCACCCGCAACGGTTATACGGTGATCAGTGGTGAAAGGGTTAACTAGGGGGCAATCAAGGGGTTAAAACATTTATTAGGTAGTATATGGGGGTCCCTGTCGCTATAAAACGCTGACGGCGAACCTAAATATTTACTTCCCTAACTATCGTCACCAGCGACACTAATACAGCGATCAGAAAAATGATCGCTTAGCGACACTGGTGACAGGGGGTGATCAAGGGGTTAAAACTTTGTTAGGGGGGTACCCTAGACCTACAGGGGGCTAACAGTAACTATCCTAACACTGTAACTATCACAAACTGACACCAATACAGTAATCAGAAAAAAAAACCTGCTTGGTGTCAGTTTGTGACGGGGGGGGGTGATTGGGGGGGGGGATCGGGGTGTTTTGTGTGCCTGGCATGTTCTACTGTGTGTGTGTGTGTGTGTTGTGCACTCACATTACAGTCTTCTCTCCTCGGCGCCGGAACGGAAAATACCGAGCCGAGGAGAGATGACATCATTTCCTCTGCCTCTGTGTACAATACAGAGGCAGGGAAATGATCCCATTGGCTGGGAGCGATCGCGAGGGGGGGGGGGGCCACGAATGGATGGCCTCCCCCTCACCACCGATCGCCGGGGGAGATTTGCCGACCACCGCAGGCACCGGGGGGGGGGGGGGGTCCGATCAGACCCCCCACCCGCGGGCAGGCAAGGACGTACCTGTAAGTCCTTTTGCCTGCCCGTGCCGCTCTGAGGACGTATATGTTCGTGCGGCGGTCGGCAACTGGTTAAACAAAAGTGTTATGTGCAATGTGCCTGCTGTGGAGCCACTCTGTCCTGTGTCTCCTTTGTCAGTTGGAGTGGTACTGTGTAGTACCTCTGATGGGAGCCCAGAGAAAATAGACTGGGACAGATGGGCAACAAGTCTGTTGACTTTATTGAAAGAAGTCTCAATGTGTAACAATGGAGCGGACACCATTTCTGCAGTGCTAAATGAAGGGACTGCAGAGCAGCTTCTGGACCAGGGCTCACTTGCTGCTGTTGCAGAGGATATTCCTCAGGAGATGGAAGGGCCAAAAGAGATTGAGCACATAGCAGAGGTTGTGTCCACAACCCATAAAGGAGTTATTGGTGTGGTATACCAAACTAATGTCCATAGAGAAGACAAGGAACAGATCATTGACACTGAGCCTGAGCCTTTTGTGGTGACTCCCGCACCTGGCTGCGCTCTAGGAGAGCACCAGGTTATTGCATTGGATACCTCCAGTAGGGAGGAAGCCCATTTAAGAAGCACCACCTCTAAGGCATCAGTAAATGAGTCTTTCCACATCCCTAAAGACATGAAGGACCCCAGGAAGGTCTTGGGTGTGGAATCACACTGCCTTTGTATGACAGATATGCTGAGAGAAATATTAGAATGCTGGAGTGTACAGTCGGTGTACATCCTGTCATCCTCTCCTGCATTTGGAGAACTTGTACCATGGGGTATGCATAAATGGAGCTGGATATTACAAGCTGTACTATCGCAATCTCTGCAATTTTGGAAGCATGTAATGCAATCGTTGTTATTATGGCAGAGAAAATTGAGTACTGTCCGTGATACTTTTTTTATTTGCACTAACATACAATTTTTCAGGACAAGCTTTCGGGGTATGTCCCCTTCTTCAAGGTCCAAGCAGTACTGATTCACAAATTTTTAAGCAGAATGTTAAAGAAACATTCTGCTTAAAAATTTGTGAATCAGTACTGCTTGGACCTTGAAGAAGGGGACATACCCCGAAAGCTTGTCCTGAAAAATTGTATGTTAGTGCAAATAAAAAAAGTATCACGGACAGTACTCAATTTTCTCTGTCACAATTGCACTAATACGGCTACAACAAATCAAGTTGTTGTTATGGAAAATTGTCTCACAGTGTGCTGGATGGCGTCATACAGAGGTTGTGTATGAGAGGCACTCTGGAGTACTGTTGGACAGGACAGAAATCTGGGCGGAAGTGCCAGAGGGCACAAGTACATGTAATGTGTTTGGGGCCATCAATCCAAAAGTGAAATTGGATAGTGAGGATCAGGTCTCAGGACAGTTGCTGGAGGAGCGTCATGTGGCAGTGGAGTTGGTGGTTAGTGACGTTGCCGTGACATAGTGATGTTGCCATGGTGGACAGCCATGGCATGGTTGAGGGCAAACGGCCTGGAATGGTTCAGGAGGGGGGGGGTGCTTGCTTGTCCCCCCATATCTTGACCTTCAAGCTGCTTGCTCGGGTAAGGGTTGTATGGCTTAAGTTTCCCTTAAAATCTATGCCGGACCCAAAGGGCCTGGTATGGATTTTGGGGTGACCCCACACTGTTTTTTTTTTTTTTTTTTTTTTTTTAAAATGGCTTGGAATTCCCTTTAAAATCTATACCAGTCCCCGAAGGGCCTGGTATGGACTGGGGGGGGGGCATGCTGTTTTTTTTTTTTTTGTCTTAATTCTGTCATAGGGTTCCCCTTAATCACTTCAATATGCTGTATTATCTACTGTACACTGACTGCACTGTGTGTGTGTGTGTATGTATGTATGTGTGTGTGTGTGTGTGTGTGTATATATATATATATATATATATATATATATATATATATATATATATATATATATATATATATATATGAGTATCTCACAAAAGTAAGTACATACCTCACATTTTTGTAAATATTTTATAATCTTATCTTTTCATGTGACAACACTGAAGAGATTACACTTTGCTACAATGTAAAGTAGTGAGTGTACAGCTCGTTGAACAGTGTACATTTGCTGTCCCCTCAAAATAACTCAACACACAGCCATTAATGTCTAAACCACTGGCAACAAAAGTAAGTACACCCCTAATTGAAAATGTCCAAATTGAGCCCAATTAGCCAGTTTCCCTCCCCGGTGTCATGTGACTTAGTGTTATAAGGTATCAGGTGTGTTAAGTTTGGTGTTATCGCTCTCACTCAGAGGCGATTTAGTTTGCATATGTAGCGCTATACAAGTTATTCATTCATTCATTCACTCTCATACTGGTCACTGGAAGTTCAACATGGCACCTCATGGCTAAGAACTCTGAGGATCTAAAAAAAAAGAGAATTGCTACTCTATAACAAGATGGCCTAGGCTATAAAAAGATTGCCAAGACTCTGAAACTGAGCTACAGCACGGTGGCCAAGACCATCCAGCGGTTTAACAGGACAGGTTCCACTCAGAACAGGCCTCGCCATGGTCAACCAAAAAAGTTGAGTGCACATGCTCAACGTCATATCCAGGGGTTGTCTTTTGGAAATAGAACAACAAGCAGACTAAGGACATGAATTACTGGAACCATGTCCTGAAGTCTGATGAGACCAAGATAAACTTGTGGTTCAGATGGTGTCAAGCGTGTGTGGCAGCATCCAGGACAAGTGTGTCTTGCCTACAGTCAAGCATGGTGGTGGGAGTGTCATGGTCTGGGGCTGCATGAATGCTGCCGGCACTGAAAAGCTACAGTTCATTGAGGGAACTATGAATTCCAAATATGTACTGTGACATACTGAAGGAGAGCATGATCCCCTCCTTTCGCAGACTGGGCCAGAGGGCAGTATTCCAACTTAACGACCCCAAACACACCTCCAAGACAACCACTGCCTTGCTAAAGAAGCTGCGGGTAAAGGTGATGGACTGGCCAAGCATGTCTTCAGACATAAACCCTATTGAGCATCTTTAGGGCATCCTCAATTGAAAGGTGGAGGAGCGCAAGGTCTCTTATATCCACCAGCTCTGTGATGTCATCATGGAGGAGTGGAAGAGGACTCCAGTGGCAACCTGTGAAGCTCTGGTGAACTCCATGCCCAAGAGTTACCCCCACTGCTGGAAAATAATGGTGGCCACAAAAAATATTGACACTTTGGGCCCAATTTGGACATTTTCACTTAGGGGTGTACTCACTTTTGTTGCCAGCGGTTTAGACATTAATGGCTGTGTGTTGAGTTATGTTATATTTCTTCAGTGTTGTTACATGAAAAAATATAATAAAACATTTACAAAAATATATACACACACACACACACACATTTACATTTACACACACATACATACACTAGACTGCCTGCAATATATATATATTATATTAAACTGTCTGCACATCACTAACTAACCTGCCTCTAACGTTCTCTCAATCATAACACTATATATGGCCGCTGTGTAAGCAACCCTATCTAGTGTGGGGCGTGGACTTAGTCCCCTGAGCCATGATTGGCTAAAGGCACCCTGCCTTTGGCCAATCGTGGCTCTCACAGCAGACCGCACTGTGATTGGCCAAAGCATGCAGGTCAGTTGCATGCCTGGCCAATTAGCAGCCGTCAATGCACTGGGATCTCCCAGTGCATTATGGGGTGCTCCAGGCATGGTGCGTCTTGGTTGGATTCCCAGATGGTGACCCTTCCTGCTTCTCAAGCCTCCTCAGCCGCATTGGAGTCCCTATCAAGCTTCCTGGATGCCCTGATCTCTCACCCGCAGAGCTCCCTGAGGGGCTGTCAGCTGCCTTGCCCTCTGTACTGGGAGACCCTGGCCCTCCTTTAGGCACTGCCGAGAAAGACAGACATGGAGGTGCTGGTTCTCCGCCTGGAAGAGGCACACCGCAGGGACCTACACCTAGTTCGGGCTGATGTACAGCTGCTCTCAGACAGTCTCCTTAGGTGAAACAACCTTAGCCTCCCTGGAGAACCGTATCTCACAACTAGAACAGGCCCAGACCTTACAGGCCTCCTATGTCACCTCCCTACATCTACACCTGGAGGAGCTCGAGGACTGGAGCCACCACAACAATCTGCATCTCCAGGGCATCCCAGAGGCTTCAGGACAGGGATCCCTATAACCCACGGTCCTGTCTATATGCCAGCAGCTCACTACCTCGATACCAACCCCCCCCCCCCAAGGTCCTGGAATTTGATAGGGTGCACAGAGCTCCTGGGCAGACCCAGAGACATCGTATGCCGCCTGCATCGCTATTCCCATAAAGATCTCATCCTTCACAAAGCATAGGAGGTAGGTGAGATTGACTTTGATGGGGCCTCTCTAAAAATACTCCCAGATTTGTCCAGGGATACCCTGCAACGTCGGGCTCTGCTGCGTCCCCTCCTGGACAACCTTGGGCAGTTGGGATGTACATATCGGTGGGGATTCCCCATCTCACTGACAGTGAGGAAGGGCCTAACCTCCTTTGCCCTGTTTCACCCTGCTGACCTGCCAGATCTGTTTTACTTCCTAGAGATCAAAGCTATCCTGTTCCTGAACTGGCTGGAGCCCCTGCTAACACCATCGCAGCGGACTGCTTCCTCCTCTACAGTATCTGGTTTCCCTCCTTGACCGGCCAAGGGACACCAAGGATCCGCAATTCCTCCCAACCTGGAGACTGTGAGTCCTAATCTCTCCGAGAAACTTCCTCGTAACATGCTGCTTCACGCTATTTTAAAATGCGCTAATGGTGCCAAAATTTAGCTTTTCATATTGAAGGGCATTGTTCCTTCCTTTTTTTTTTCTATCAGTCTCAACTGTTTGACTGACTTTATCCTTGCCTTCAACCCGGAGTCTTCTACTTACTTCTCAAGATCAACTTAAGATGTAGCTGCAGTGCTTTGGAGGGCTTTGCACCTCAATGTTTTCCTACCTCTGGGAGTAACAATAACTTATTCCCAGTTCCCCCATCATTTCTAAAAGCTCACATGATTGCAGGCAGGGATGGGCTGAACACCCCCCGGTTCAGTTCACATCAGAACACTTCAAACAGGCAAAAAGTCCTAGCGAGCATGCAAACCCTATTAAAGTCTATGGGACATGAACATGAAAAATCAAAAGTCCTCATTTTAAAGGCTTACAGTATATGCATGTTATTGACATAAAAAGTGTATGGGGATCCGGGTACTGCCCTAGGGGACATGTATCAATGCAAAAAAAGTTTTTAAAACAATCTTTTTTTTCAGGAGAAATTATTTTAATAATGCTTAAAGTGAAAGAATAAAAATTAAATATTACTTTAAATATCATTCCTGGGGGGTCCCCTTAGTCTGCCTGTGAAGTGATGCATCTGTGCTATGTGTACATAGTTACATAGTTACATAGTAGGTGAGGTTGAAAAAAGACACAAGTCCATCAAGTCCAACCTATGTGTGTGATTATGTGTCAGTATTACATTACATATCCCTGTATATTGCGGTCATTCAGGTGATTATCTAATAGTTTCTTGAAGCTATCAATGCTCCCCGCTGAGACCACCGCCTGTGGAAGGGAATTCCACATCCTTGCCGCTCTTACAGTAAAGAACCCTCTACGTAGTTTAAGGTTAAACCTCTTTTCTTCTAATTGTAATGAGTGGCCACGAGTCTTATTAAACTCTCTTCTGCGAAAAAGTTTTATCCCTATTGTGGGGTCACCAGTACAGTATTTGTAAATTGAAATCATATCCCCTCTCAAGCGTCTCTTCTCCAGAGAGAATAAGTTCAGTGCTCGCAACCTTTCCTCATAACTAAGATCCTCCAGACCCTTTATTAGCTTTGTTGCCCTTCTTTGTACTCGCTCCATTTCCAGTACGTCCCTCCTGAGGACTGGTGCCCAGAACTGGACAGCATACTCCAGGTGCGGGCGGACCAGAGTCTTGTAGAGCGGGAGAATTATCGTTTTATCTCTGCAGTTGATCCCCCTTTTAATGCATGCCAATATTCTGTTTGCTTTATTAGCAGCAGCTTGGCATTGCATGCCATTGCTGAGCCTATCATCCACTAGGACCCCCAGGTCCTTTTCCATCCTAGATTCCCCCAGAGGTTCTCCCCCCAGTGTATAGATTGCATTCATATTTTTGCCACCCAAATGCATTATTTTACATTTTTCTACATTGAACCTCATTTGCCATGTAGTCGCCCACCCCATTAATTTGTTCAGGTCTTTTTGCAAGATTTCCACATCCTGCGGAGAAGTTATTGCCCTGCTTAGCTTAGTATCGTCTGCAAATACAGAGATTGAACTGTTTATCCCATCCTCCAGGTCGTTTATGAACAAATTAAATAGGATTGGTCCCAGCACAGAACCCTGGGGAACCCCACTACCCACCCCTGACCATTCTGAGTACTCCCCATTTATCACCACCCTCTGAACATGCCCTTGTATCCAGTTTTCAATCCATGTACTCACCCTATGGCCCATGCCAACGCACCTTATTTTGTACAGTAAACGTTTATGGGGAACTGTGTCAAATGCTTTTGCAAAATCCAGATACACCACGTCTACGGGCCTTCCTTTATCTAGATGGCAACTCACCTCCTCATAGAAGGTTAATAGATTGGTTTGGCAAGAACGATTCTTCATGAATCCATGCTGATTACTGCTAATGATATCATTCTTATTACTAAAATCTTGTATATAGTCCCTTATCATCCCCTCCAAGAGTTTACATACTATTGATGTTAGGCTAACTGGTCTGTAATTCCCAGGGATGTTTTTTGGGCCCTTTTTAAATATTGGTGCTACATTGGCTTTTCTCCAATCAGCTGGTACCATTCCAGTCAATAGACTGTCTGTAAAAATTAGGAACAACGGTCTGGCAATCACCTGACTGAGTTCCCTAAGTACCCTCGGATGCAAGCCATCTGGTCCCGGTGATTTATTAATGTTAAGTTTCTCAAGTCTAATTTTAATTCCGTCCTCTGTTAACCATGGAGGTGCTTCCTGTGTTGTGTCCTGAGGATAAACACTGCAGTTTTGGTTACTGAAGCCCCCCGATTCACTCGTGAAGACTGAGGAGAAGAATAAATTCAATACCTTTGCCATCTCCCCATCCTTTGTAACCAGATGTCCTTCCTCATTCTTTATGGGGCCAATATGGTCTGTCCTCCCTTTTTTACTGTTTACATACTTAAAGAATTTCTTGGGATTTTTTTTGCTCTCCTCCGCTATGTGTCTTTCATGTTCTATCTTAGCCATCCTAATTGCACCCTTACATTTCTTATTGCATTCTTTATAAATTCTGAATGCTGTGGATGATCCCTCAACCTTGTATTTTTTGAAGGCCTTCTCCTTTGCTTTTATATGCATTTTTACATTGGAGTTAAGCCATCCAGGATTTTTGTTCGCTCTTTTAAATTTATTACCCAATGGGATACATTGGCTAATGCCCTTATTTAATATGCTCTTAAAGCAAACCCATCTCTCCTCCGTATTCTTTGTTCCTAATATTTTATCCCAATTTATGCCTTTTAGCAAGGTTTGTAGTTTAGGGAAGTTGGCTCTTTTGAAATTCAGTGTCTTTGTGTTCCCTTCATGTCTCCTATTTGTGTGATTTATACTGAAACTAATTGACCTGTGATCGCTGTTACCTAAATTGCCCCGTATTTCCACATCTGTTATCAGGTCTGTATTGTTGGTAATCAGTAGAACTAGTAATGTTTTATTTCTAGTTGGTGCGTCTACCATCTGACCCATAAAATTGTCCTGCAAGACACTAAGGAACTGGCGAGCCTTAAATGAATGCGCGGTTCCCTCCGCCCAGTCTATGTCTGGATAATTAAAATCCCCCATTATGATAACACTTCCCATCCTTGCTGCTAATCCAATTTGTGATAGGAGATCCGTCTCCACTTCCTCCCTCAGGTTAGGGGGCCTATAGCATACTCCCAGTATTATTTTCCTCTTAGCTTCATCCCTTTGGAGCTCTACCCATAAAGATTCCACCTCCTCCCTAGCCCCCTCAGTGATGTCATCTCTCACATTCACTTGTACATTATTCTTGATATATAGGCATACCCCTCCCCCTTTTTTACCCTCTCTGTCCTTGCGGTATAGGGTATACCCTTGAATGTTTGCCAGCCAATCATGAGAGCTGTTGAACCAGGTCTCTGAAATTCCCACAAAATCCAAATCCTCCTTGTACAACAGTATCTCTAGTTCACCCATCTTGTCTGCCAGGCTCCTGGCATTGGTGAACATGCCACATAGTTTAGACCGGTCGCATATTGTCCTCGTATTGGGTGTTTCAAGATTGCAACTTGGACTTGCTACTATACTCACCTTGTGTTTTTGTGCTTTGGTTAACCTACCACTAATGCCCCCAATACTACCCTCTGGAATATCTTCCGCGCTGGCTATCACTGTCTCTGGACCCTCCCCCCCATCGCCTAGTTTAAAAACCCCTCTAACTTTTTGGCCATCTTCATTCCCAGCAGATCTGCACCCTCCTCATTTAGGTGCAGTCCGTCCCTTCTATAGTACCGGTTACCGACTGAGAAGTCGGCCCAGTCCTCCAGGAACCCAAACCCCTCCTTACTACACCAGCTCTTCAGCCACTTGTTTACTTCCCTAATCTCCCTCTGCCTCTCTGGTGTGGCTCGACGTACCGGTAGTATTCCTGAGAACACTACCTTGGAGGTCCTTTTCCTCAATTTAGCTCCTAAGTCCCTAAAATCGTTCTTTAGGACACTCCATCTGCCTCTGACTTTGTCATTGTTGCCAACGTGCACCATGACAGCCGGGTCTTCCCCAGCCCCTCCCAGTAATCTGTCCACAAGATTTGTGATGTGCCAAACCCGAGCGCCCGGTAGACAACATACTGTTCGGCGCTTCAGGTCTTGGTTACAGATTGCCCTCTCTGTCCTTCTAAGAATTGAGTCCCCTACCACCAGAATCTGTCTTTCCTTTCCCTTTGCTGCCCCCCCACTCTCACTGGAGGAGTTCTTCCCCTGGCAGCTAGGAGAGTCCCTCATCTCCAGCAGTGCTGGTCCCTGACTGGTTACACCAATGTCACTCAATGGAGCGTACTTATTGGGATGCTCCAGTCCTGGATCGGCCTCCCTGGCACTTCCCCCTCTACCCCTCCTGACTGTCACCCATCTACTCTTTGCTAGTGCCTGCACCTCTTTGTCTCCACCCGCCTCTGTGCTGGCCCCTGACGGCACCTGCCGTGTACGTTCCTGGCTCACCTTTAGTATGGAGGGACTTCTCAGTGCTGACAGTTGCTTCCCCAGATTCAGAACCTGGGCTTCCAGGGAAACAATGTGCTTACATTTTGCACAGCAGTATTCGTCCTCGATAGGATGATCAAGGAACGCATACATGCGGCAAGATGTACAAAGAGTCGCCTCTCCACACCCGCCGGGCATCGTACCTATTAAATTTGGTGAGGATTTGGGGATTTTACCCTGTCCAAATTACCTAACAACTAGCTTCCTGGCACTAATACTCAAGACAATACACAGGTACACGACAAGACAATACACAATACACAAGTACTAACGATCCACACACACTACTCAGACAACACTCAGATACTCACACTACACAGGTACTATGACCCCTGTTATAACCTCCTGTTTTAAACATTTGTTTTTAACTCCCACTTAATCCAGCTCCACTTACACCAAGCTCCACAGCTTCAAACTGAGCACGCTCAGACTGAGTCCTACAACAAGTTAAATAGGCACCTGTGAGCAATTAACCACACCCCTTAATTGATAGACTGATGAAACAAGAAAAAAAAAAAAAAAAAAAAAAGCTATTTAAAAAGTGACAGCAAAAGGCAAATTAAAAACTAAAAGGAAAAGTCCCCAAAATGCAACCCAGCAAACACCAACAGACAGCAACAGATGTGTAGAATAGTGTTGCAGCAATAATGATATTTCTAAAGGAAAAAATGTCATTTAAAATTGCACACAGCTGTAATGTAGTGCCAGCTCCCGGCAATATAGATGAAAAATAAATGAAAAAAATGGTGTTGGGTTCCACCCCCCCACCCCCCCAGTTCATACCAGGCCCTTCGGGTCTAGTATGGATTTTAAGGGGAACTCCACGCAAAAATGTAAAAAAATAAATTGCCATGGGGTCCCCCCAAAATCCATACCAGACCCTTATCCGAGCATGCAGCCTGGAGGCCAGGATTGGGGGAGGGACGAGCGAGTCCCCCCCCTCCTAAACCATACCAGGCCACATTCCCTCAACATGGGGGGGGGGGTGGGTGCTTTGGGGCACGGGGGCTCTGTGCCCACCACCCTAAAGCACCTTTAAAAGGGGACAAGGGCCTCTTCCTGGCAACCCTGGGATGTGGTTGTCAGGGTCTGCGGGTGGGGGGGCTTATTGGAATCTGGAAGCCCCCCTTTAATAAAAGCGCCCCCACATCCCAGCCTCCCCTATGTGAATCGGTATCAGGTACCTTGTACCCCTACCCATTTACCAAAAATAAGTGTCAAAAAGTAAAAACCACGAGACAGTTTTTGACAATTCCTTTATTATAAAAGAAAAAGTGTCCACGATGTCCATCCATCTTCAATCTCACCGCCCGACAGACTTGAAAAATATAAACATTTTTAAAAGCTCCACGTCCATGGGAGGCCTCCCGGTGACTGCTGTCTTTTGGCTTTGACAGCTGTTATATAGGCAAGGGCGGGGCTACTCGGTGACGTAATCGAGTGACCCCTGCTGACGTCATGTGAGGCAGAGTTTTTTTCTATTTTTCAGGTCCATCGTGCGGCGTGATTGATGATGGATTTACACCGCGGGACATTTTTTTTTTCTTTTTTAATAAAGGAATTGTCAAAAATGAAGTGTCCCATGGTATAAGGTATGTAAAAATTGGTGCTGCGCTGTTCTTTAAAAAAACAAAAAAAAAAAAAAACAAAACCTATGCTGCTAAAGGTAGTAGTACAAAGGTAAATGAACACGCAAAATGATATATTGTTTGTTTTTTTTATATGTTTTATAAGAATAAGTACAATCAATATAGAGCACTTCTATACCCAATAGGTGCAGTGTGATATTCCACAATAATCGATGGTAATTGCAAAGTGCAAGAAAATCATTCAATAAAGACTTAAGGCCAGATGTGATAAGTATCTTACTGTAAACACTAAAATCAATATACAATCACTAAAAACCTCAATGGACCGTGCAAGTAGGAAAAAAACATTGTGCAAAAAACAGCAATAAATAAATTAAATGTGCAACATGCAATCAATATGTGCAAAAATCGCAAATGCAGTGTATAATAAACATATAACCAAAATAAGTCCACTGTAGAACTTGTGAAAATTCAAACAAAGGCAAACATGTGCAAAATATATAATGGGACTGGGAATGTAGTCCAATGCGATTAAAATCCTTTTAACCGCTTCAGCCCCAGAAGATTTTACCCCCTTCCTGACCAAAGCGTTTTTTGCGATTCGGCACTGGGTCGCTTTATCTGACAATTGCGCGGTCATGTGACGTGGCTCCCAAACAAAATTGACGTCCTTTTTTTCCCACAAATAGCGCTTTCTTTTGGTGGTATTTGATCGCCTCTGCGATTTTTATTTTTTGCGCTATAAACAAAATAAGAGTGACAATTTTGAAAAAAACGCATTTTTTACATTTTGCTATAATAAATATCCCCCACAAATATATAAAAAAAAAAAAAATTTTCCTCAGTTTAGGCCGATCGTATTCTTCTACATATTTTTGGTAAAAAAAAATCGCAATGAGCGTTTATTAATTGGTTTGCGCAAACGTTATAGCGTTTACTAAATAGGGGATAGTTTTATGGCATTTTTATTATTATTTTTTTTATTAGTAATGGCGGCAATCAGCAATTTTTATTGTGACTGCGTCATTATGGCGGGCATGTCGGACATTTTTGACACATTTTTGGGACCATTGTCATTTATACAGCGATCAGTGCGATTAAAAATGCACTGATTACTGTGTAAATGACACTGGCAATGAAGGGGTTAACCACTAGGGGGCAGGGAGGGGTAAAGTATGTCCTAGGGGAGTGGTTACTAACTGTAGGGGGATGGGCTCTGTGTGTGACGTCACTGATCTCTGCTCCAATGACAGGGAGCAGAGATCGAGTGACACTTGTCACTAGGCAGAACGGGGAGATGCTGTTTACAACGGCATCTCCCCGTTCGTTCTCTCCGTGAGGCGATCGCGGGTATCCCCACAGTGATCGAGACCGCGGAACCCGCGACCCGACTCACGGAGCTCCCGGCCGGCGCGCACGCAATGGCATGGCGGGGAATTTAAATGGACGTACAGGTACGCCCATTTGCCCAGCCGTGCCATTCTGCCGACGTACATCGGCGTGCGCCAGTCGGGAACCGGTTAATGTGGCTAATCAGAAAATGTGCAAAAAAGTCTTGGATGCCTATCCCGTCCCTACACGTGACGTCACGGTCACGTGATTATAGGAAGTCACGTGGCCGTAACGGGATAGGCATCCAAGACTGATATATGCAAACGAGCTCGCCGCTCGTAGGAGAGAAGTTTTCTGTGTGTTTTTTCTTGTAAGTGAAGTGAGTACCCTCACCATTGTTTTAATAAAAAACAACCTCTGATTGAAATACTACACTATCTGGCCCCTTCTTTCCTTTAATCCCCCTTCTGCTCCACTGAGAGACAAAGACCCACTAACAGCTCCATCCAGCCCAGGAATCCAAGTGAGAGGCAGTTAGGAGTACAAGGGAGAAGCAGCCATTACCAGCAACTTTATGCAGTTACCTCTTTACCGCAAGGTAAGAGGCCACTTCACACCACTGTGTGTCCTGTGCACGAAGAGGAGATCACCCCCATGCTATCAGCACCTTATTGCACTTTTTTGCACATTTTCTGATTAGCCACATTAAGAGGATTTAAATCGCATTGGACTACATTCCCAGTCCCATTATATATTTTGCACATGTTTGCCTTTGTTTGAATTTTCACAAGTTCTACAGTGGACTTATTTTGGTTATATGTTTAATATACACTGCATTTGCGATTTTTGCACATATTGATTGCATGTTGCACATTTAATTTATTTATTGCTGTTTTTTGCACAATGTTTTTTGCCTACTTGCACGGTCCATTGAGGTTTTTAGTGATTGTATATTGATTTTAGTGTTTACAGTAAGATACTTATCACATCTGGCCTTAAGTCTTTATTGAATGATTTTCTTGCACTTTGCACTTTGCTATTACCACCGATTATTGTGGAATATCACACTGCACCTATTGGGTATAGAAGTGCTCTATATTGATTGTACTTATTCTTATATTGTTTCTGTTTTTTTATATGTTTATATCATTTTACATGTTCATTTACCTTTGGACTACTCCCTCTAGCAGCATAGTGTTGTGTGTTTTTTTTTTTTTTTTTTTTTTTTTTTTTAAGAACAGCGCAGCACCAATTTTTTACATACCTTTATTTCTATTGCTGTATGGGCTGAGCTTGACCTATATTCGGTGCTTGCGCAGTTCAACGTTCATTGCCCTTCGTTTACATGGTAGCGCAGGAATAACTATACATTTCAGTGTCCCATGGTATAAATCCATCGTCAATCACGCCGCACGATGAACCTGAAAAATAGCAAAAACTCTGCCTCACATGACGTCAGCAGGGGCGGGGTCACTCAGTTACGTCACCGGGTGGCCCCAACCTTGCCTATATAACAGCTGTCAAAGCCAAAAGAGAGCAGTCACCGGGAGGCCTCCTATAGAGGCAAAGCTTTTGAACATTTTTACATTTTTCAAGTCTGTCGGGCGGTGAGATTGAAGATGGATGGACATTAGGGGACACTTTTTTTTTTTTTTTTTTTTTTTTTTTCTTTTATAATAAAGGAGTTGTCAAAAACTGTCTGTTACCTATTCACATAGGGGGGGGTTATTAAAGGGGGCTTCCAGATTCCAATAAGCCCCCCACCTGCAGACCCCAACAACCAGAGCCCAGGGTTGTCGGGAAGAGGCAATTATCCCCATCAACATGAGGACAGGGTGCTTTGGGGTGGGGGGGTGCAGAGGGTATGTGGCCTGGTATGGTTCAGAAGGGGGGGGGTGCTCGCTCGCCCCCCCATCATGACCTCCAGGCTAAGATAAAGGTCTGGTATGGATTTTGGGGGGGAGACCCCACGCCAATTTTTTTTTACATTTTGGCGTGGAGTTCCCCTTAAAATCTATGCCAGACCCAAAGGGCCTGGTATGGATTTTGGGGGGGCCCCCACACCATTTTTTCTCTCAATTCTGTCATAGGGTTCCCCTTAACCACTTCAAAACAGGGCAAGTTCACCCCTTCCTACCCAGACCATCTTTTATCTTTCAGTGCTCTGACATTTGTGTGGGCTCCATCGGACTTTTTCCGTCGGAATTTCCGACACACAAAGTTTGAGAGCGGGCTATAAAATTTTCAGTCAACAAAATCCGATCGGTTAAATTCCGATCATGTGTACACAAACCCGACGCACAAAGTGCCACGCATGCTCAGAATAAATTAAGAGACGAAAGCTATTGGCTACTGCCCCGTTTATAGTCCCGACATACGTGTTTTACGTCACCGCGTTCAGAACAATCGGATTTTCCGACCACTTTGTGCGACCGTGTGTATGCAAGACAAGTTTGAGCCAACATCCATCAGAAAAAATACATGGATTTTGTTGTCGGAATGTCCGATCAATGTCCGATCGTGTGTACAGGGCATTAGACTCCGAGACCTTTTGTCTCTTTCTCCTTGGGCCAACTCCTACTTGGACTCTCCCGACTTCCTAGGCCAGACTTCCTGTCTGCCGGGCGGAGCTGTCTCTATGTCTGAGCACTGACTTTTATTCCTGGGATGATTATGAAACGAGCACACAGTTGTACAATTAGCAAGCCTACCAAAATCGGGCATGCTCATATGCATCTGTGACATGGGGTCACATCTCCAAACTACCTATCACACTTTTGAAGGTCCTGGAGCACCAGGACAGTGGAATTACCCACAAAATGACCCAATTTTGGAAAGAAAACACCCCAATGTATATTCTTTGAGGCATGGGCTGCAGATAGGTACTTGGGTACTCTGATGGGCTGCGGGAGGGAGGTAGTGTTCCTGATGGCGTCATTTTACAATGCATATATGTATATCCATACAAGACCCAAAGGGTCCCCCCACGCCGTTTTTTCCCCATTTTTTTTTAAATTTGCATTCTTTTCTGTACAATATAATTTTTTTTAAATTCGCTCTCAGCAAGAAAGCCTTAACAACCTATTGACTGTACGATCGGTGGGTGAACATCCCACTAAGTGCCCACAAAGTTTGGTTGTTAGGCGAGTACGTGAATGGGTGATGTTCAGGCCAAACTTATGCTCAACCCAAACCGTTTGCCCATCCCAAGTAATGTAATGTAACCCCTCACAGTTACTCTTGTTGGTTGCAGGAATGGGCACTGATGTTAAAAATTTGTAAAAAAATTGTAATTACATGCCCCTGTCAAACAGGTGCAGAAAAATTGGGCCTTGGGGATTAGCGGTGCCTGAACACTGTAACCCCCACAGTTACTCTTGTTCGGCGCAGGAACGGGCCCTGCTGTTAAAAATTTGTAAAAAAAAATTGTATTTACATGCCCCTGTTAAACAGGTGCTGAAAAATTGAGCCTTAGGTGTTGCTGGTGTCCTAAACCAAAAATATTGTTGGAAGCATAATTAACATTTAGGAATAGGATAGGCAGCCTTCAAGGGATCCCAAATCCCTAGCAAATTACATAGTTACATAGTTAGTCAGGTTGAAAAAAGACACAAGTCCATCTAGTTCAACCAAAATATAAAATACAATGCCATATACACAACCCTTCACCCACAGTTGATCCAGAGGAAGGCGAAAAACCCCAGCAAAAGCATGCTCCAATTTGCTACAGCAGGGGAAAAAAATTCCTTCCTGATCCCCCAAGAGGCAATCAGATTTTTCCTGGATCAAACTTACCTATAAAGGTTAGTACCCAGTTATATTATGTACATTAAATGTAAATTCAATCAGTTACATCAGCATCAGGGGCTTGATAGCTGCTGATCCAGGACTAATTCATTTTGATAAATATCAGACTATCAACGGAGTCTGGACAGGCGCACTCTTTGATCCATCACAAACCCTCCAGCAGCACTGAATGTCCGTTCAGCAAGCACGCTGGATTCACATTGCATATTGAGCAAGTTCTAGCCAGTGGTCCATCCTCAAGACCCAGTAACCCAGTGGATGTTCAGTTGGAAAGGTCTTCAAGTTTGCTCTTGCTCCTAGATATTCCTGAACCATATAATGTAGACATTGCCAATGGTTTCTTAAACCTCTCAGCCTAAACAGCCCTGGTTGCTGAGGACTAAAGAATTGTTTAAAGGCATCGGTCAGCCAGCCACCTTCTCCACCACTCTTCCTCTGACCAAACGAAGCCTCAGAAATACGTTGTCCAATGGTAACCTCTCAGGGTCTGGAAAAGCGTTACACAAATTTTTCTTCAAGGTGTCCTGAAGATGTTTCATCCTCTGCTCCCTCTGCGAAGGCAGGATGAGCTTTGCAACTTTACCCTTGTAACGTGGATCAAGAAGGGTTGCCAGCCAGTACCAGTCTCCTTGATACAACAAATCCTCAGTTCCCTATCGCAGGCTTTGCAGAATGAGCCCATGCAGCGTAAGTTTGCAGAGCCTTGAGACTCTGAGTCTTCTGGGTCACTAAGGATGACATTGCCTGGAACTACCTCCTTCCAGCCACGTACAACTCCTTGGGTTTCTGGGCACTGAAAACCATCCCCTGAAAACAGCTGCATTATCCTCTACATCCATGCACCTCTTCCTGTGTGTTTGCTGGCCCTGCAGGAATGGAATCTGCATAAAGGGGGCCTTGAGAGGAAAAGAAAGTCCTCCTCTTCCTCCCACTGTTCTACCTCAAGTGCCCTGTCCATGATTCTACGAAGTGTGTGCTCCTGCAGGAAGACTATAGGGACAGTGTCACTGATGCATTCATTGTCGCTGCTCAACATCCTTGTTGCTTCCTCAAATGGTGACAGGACAGTGCATACATCCTTTATCAGTAGCCACTGGCATGGCAAAAAGAAGCCAAGCTCCCCTGAGCCTGTCCTGGTGCCATACTCACACAGGTACTCATTGATAGCCCTCTGCTGTGTGTGCAGCCACTACAGCATTGCCAATGTTAAGTTCCACCTGGTGGGCATGTCACAAATGAGGCGGCTGGTGGGCAGGTTGAATTCCCATTGAATGTCAGCCAGCCGAGCACTGGCATTGTATGACTGCCCGAAATTCCCACAGACTTTTCTGGCTTGCGTCAGAAGTTTTTCAAGTTTTTACAAGTTCTTGTAAGCCTGGGTACCCAGTAAAGAAACTCTGCACCACCAAATTCAATGCACAAGCATGTTCCATGCTTGTGCCAAGCATGGAACATGTGTCAAGTGTCCCTGTCAGAGGGTGGAGAGAATGTTGGTGCCATTGTCGCATACAACCATTCCTGGCTCAACCACCAATCATTTGTGGCATCAACCCCCTCTGAGCCTGCCTCTGCAGAGCTGACAGAATCTCTGCCCCAGTGTGGCTCCTGTCCCCTAGACAGACCAACTGAAGCACCACATGGCAGAGATGTAACTAGAACCTTCAGGGCCCTGGTGCAAGAAACCATGATGGGGGCCCCCCTGCTCCCCTTCCATCCGAGCCCCAGGCATCCAATTTTGGGAGGGTGTCCATAGACATCCTCCTGGAAACCTGCCTCCCGCATGCCCCCTGGGACATGCATCCAGCGCAATCACAGTGACCCTTTACCATGTGATCAGCTGATCACATGTAAACAGACTTGCCGGTTATTTGCAGCTCTTTACTCCCATGCTGTGTCTGTGTGAGGAAAGGACTGCCGTTAACTGTCAAGAATGTCAGTAAATTGTTTACACTGATAATCAGTGCCACAATCTTCAGTGCCATCTATCAGTGCTCATCAATGCTACCTGTTAGTGCCCATCAATGCTGCCTATCAGTGCTCATCAATGTCGCCTATCAGTGCCCATCAATTCCGCCTACAAGTGTTACCTATCAGTGCTCATTAATGCCACCTAACAGCGTCCAATACTGCCTGAGGTCTGCCTATCAGTGTTCCTCAGTGCCCTTCAGTGCTCATCAATGCCCATCAGTGGCACCTATTAGCGCCCATCAATGCCACCTATCAGTGCAGCCTATAAGTGCACATTAGTGCCTCCTATCAGTGCTCATAAATGTGGCTTATCTGTGCCCATTAGTGCCTCCTATCAGTGCCCATCAATGCCTCCTATCAGTGCTCATCAGTGCCCATAAATGTCTCCTATTGGTGTCCACCAGTGCCTTCAATCAGTGTCTTCTATCAGTGGCCATAAATGCCTCCTATCATTTCCCATCAGTACCTTCTATCAGTGTCCATCAGTGCCTTCTATTAGTGTCTATCAGTGCTGCCTGCCTTCTCAGAACAGCACGGCTCTGAGTGGAGAGCGTGTCTCTCATGGAACAGCAGCACGGCATTGACAGTTCTATTTCCCCCTCCGTCCATCCTCTCTTGCATGGGATGACAGCGGACACAGCTGATCTGCTCCCCCTTCTCCCCCCTCCTGTGTGTGCTTTGCAGGAAATGTGAGCTCGTTAGCTTTGCACTTGACTGCCCACGGTGCACACACGGGAGAGGGGAGGGGGAGAATGGGGAGCAGATCCGCTGTGTGCTCTGTCATCCTGTGTGAGAGAGGATGGATGGAGGGGGAGATAGGACTGTCAATGTGGGCTCTGTGCTGTAGCATGAGAGACATGCTCTCCGCTCAGAGCCGCGCGAATAGAAACCCTGCTGGGGCCCCCCTACAGTGATGGAATGCCAGGGCCCTGTCGCAAGTGCGACTGTTGCGACTCTGGTAATTCTGCCACTGCTGCATGGCATCTTTTAGCCTGACTGCTTGCATAGCTCTTTGAATGCTTAGGGAGCACTGCTGGTTCAGAGGACAATTCAGCAGAAGAGGCCATAAAGGAAGAAGAAGAGGGGGTGGAGCAGACAGATGTGGCAGAATCACCACCAGCTTTTTGAAGGTGTGGTGGCAGAACAAGCTCCAACACTAAACCCTGTCCTGCATCCTTCCCAGTTGCCAGCAGAGTTACCCAGTGTGCCGTGAAGGAAATCTAACGTCCCTAGCCATGCCTGCTGGACCATGAGTCAGCGGTAATGAGGCCAATACATTGCCTTCCACATGACAGTAGAGAGCTGGAATTGCCTTATGTGAAAAATAAAATTTATTTTTGGAACCTGCCACTGTGGTACAGCACATTACACAAATTCACGAAAGGGGGCAGAGTCTACCAGATGAAAAGGCAACAATTGTAGTGCTAGCAATTTGGCCAAGCTAGCATTTAGACGCTGAGCATATGGATGGCTAGGACAGTATTTTTTTTTTTTTACAGTTCAGCAACTGGGTGGAGAAATTTGCCTGGTGAATTCAACAGGTGGTGTACTGTTAGCAGATTGGGTGCAAGTACTGGTGGCACCTATTGCTATACCTTCACTCCTCTTAGTGCAGGTTTTTGAGGGGACCAGAGGTATAGTAGGGGCTGAGATCCCAGATTAGGAGCAAGGAGAAGTCTGAATTTTTTTATGATGTGGGTCTTTCAGGTGCTTTTGCCAACGGACTCCATGGCAGATCATCATATGTCTTGTCAAGCATGTGGGTGCCCAAGCTGCTGGTGTTCTGGCCATGCTTGATCCGCTTCAGACAGAGATTGCAAACAGCAACGGTGCGATCTACTGCACATGTGTTGAAAAAAGCCCACACCAATTAACTTTTGGAAGTCAGTGGGGAGTCAGAAGCGTCCTGCACCTGTGGAGCTCTGTGGTGTGATACAATATGGTGGCTGTCCTTCAGCTGGCCCCTGGAGGACATCCTGCCTCATTGGAGTTGTGCCTCCTCCTCACTTTCCTCCTCTGTTCTATCAGGCACCCAAATACAGTCAGTGACTTCACACAAATACAGTCAGTGATTGCAGTATGCTGCAGCTGGGGGAACATGACTGCTAGTTTCTTGTCCTTCTGTGGCACCCTCTCTCTAGGCTCACGTTACTCCCATCCTCAACCTGGGAACCAACATCGGAGCATTCAAATTACTGCGCATCCTCCAGCAGCATGTAACCCACACTATGGTTGAATAATTCTGGTGACTCCTGTGCATGATGGTGGGGCGATAGAAGGAGTAACTGTGGACAAGCAGCCGGTGGAATAGGCCGCTTTGGCAGCTGCATTGAAAGGCAAACTAGTATGAGCCTGGGTGACAGAGGATGAGGATGATGAGGATGGCTTAGTTATCCACTCTAACAACTCTTCAGCATGTTGTGGTTCAATAAAACGGCCATGTTATTAAGCCACAACATGCAGAAAAAAGGACAAGCATTCCCCGCCTGCAGAGGATGCACCATGTCAGCGACTACCACTTTTTACTGTAGACACAGAGGCTGCCCTCTTAGTGGCCTGGGAGCATCTGCCTCTCCTTGGTGGCCTTCCGGACATGATGGGGATTTTTTTTCACACTGCACTACACTGTATTATATACTCTGCACTGCACTGTATTATATACTCCGCACTGCACTATATACTGTACACTGAATGCACTGTATTATATACTGTACACCAACTGAAGTGTATTATATACTGTACACCGCCTGCACTGTATTATATACTGTACACAGACTGCACTTTATAATATATTATACACCTCTTGCACTATTATATACTGTACACCGACTGCACTGTATTATATAGTGTACACCGACTGCAATGTATTATATAATGTACACACTGTATTATATACAGTGTACACCGACTGCACTGTATTATATACTGTACACCGCCTGAAGTGTATTATATACTGTATACCGACTGCACTGTATTATATACTGTACACTGATTGTAATGTATTATATACTGTACACACTGTATTATATACTGTACGCTGCCTGCACGGTATTATATACTATACACTGACTGCACTGTGATCTGTGATATATATTCTACACTGCTGCCTGCACTCTATCTATCTACTCTATCTACTCTATCTACTCTATCTACTCTATCTACTCTATCTACTCTATCTACTCTATCTACTCTATCTACTCTATCTATCCAACACAACTCCAACACACTATATACGGTCGTTATGTCAGTAGCCTTATATAGTGTGGGGCGTGGATTTGGCCCCAGAGCCATGATTGGCTAAAGGCATCCTGCCTTTGGCCAATCACAGCTCTCATAGCACATCACGCTGTGATTGGCCAAAGCATGCAGGTCAGGTGCATGCTTTGGCCAATCAGCAGCGTCAATGCACTGCGATCTCGCAGTGCATTATGGGGCGCTCTTCGGCATGCAAACCTGAACATAAGGAAGGTAAGAGAAGCACAAAATAGACAATAAGGTTAGGCGTAGCCATATCAGGGGGCAAGTTATCCTTGACTCTTCTGGGTTTGGCCTTTCCCCACAGTGGTGAAGTGGGGCTCTGAGGTGTAGGGCATTTGGCAGACTCCTGTTGAATATTGGACGTGTCCATCTCCGAATCCTGTGAGATGAGCTTGAGGTCCAGAAGTAGGCGCTCGCCCTCAGGGAAGCTGTGTATTGCATGCTGTTTGCCCTTGTAGGTGAATTTCAGTGCAAACGGGAATGCTCAGTGGTATTTGATATCCTTCTTAGTAAGAGAAACCAGGAGTGGTTTCAAGGATCTCCTCTTTTGTATGATGAAGGGGGAGATATCAGCAAAAATCTGGCTATTCTGATCTAGTTGGCGGGAATGTTTCATCACTTTTTCTTTAATGAAATAATAGTGTGGCTTCACCACAATGTCTCTTTCCTTGGAGGGCCCAAAGATCTGTGAGCTCTATCCAGTTCCAGCTTGTGAGATGGGACAGAGGGGATCAGGTATTTGATAACTTCCTGCACGGCAGACGGGACATCAGTAACTGTTTCAGGGATCACTCTGATCCTAAAATTGTCCCTCCTCAAACGATTCATAAGAGTGTCAATCCGGGCCTGGGCCACTTCAAGCTGCTCCTGCACAAAGTGCAAATGGTCCGTATTTTGGTTTGCTCTGGAGATTGTAATGTCCAGCTTGTGTTCTATATGCTCAATTCTGGAGCCCAGGTTCTGGAAATCTGACCTAATTTCCCCTGTGATCCTGTCAGCATTTTGAGTCAGACCTCTGACCAACATCTCTGAGATTTTGTACAAAAATTCTGAGACATTGAAAGTTAGAGCCTGCACAGACTGAGTTGTAATGGAATCTGGATGAGCAGGGGAAGCTGCTGATGAGGACATCCCATAGGTCCCTATGGAGCGCTCTATCAAGGACACTGTAGAGGCTGGTGAAGGGGTATCCCCGGCTGGAGCAGGGCCAGACATCAGAGGAATGTATAGGAGGGTGGCCGGTCTCAGCACTTGCCTGGCTGTGATGGAGGAGTCCTCTGTGGCCTGGTCTCGTGTCTGTGCAGCGGCCGCCATCTTGGGGAAATCCTGACCATCCACAAACTCAAACTGGGGTCCCAACGATTGCCTGGCGTGTCTGCCCGGCATGTACCAGACCTCTGAAGCCTCCCCGTCTTCCCCCATTATTTGTGGGGAGCCTGGAAGCCAGATTCCGCGGCTATTGTCACTGTGTAGCCGCCGGTGTGCTGAGCTCCGGGCTTACACTGCCATATTAGGAGACTCCCCCCTCCGTTTTTCTAAGTACCAATGCAGAGAAGGCCTTCAATGGGTGAACTGGGCCTTCATATCTGCGGTCTTGAGACATATGGGATTTGGTGATCAAATGCTTCAGTGGATCTCGTGTGTACTCTGCCCCACAGGTCAAGGCAAATGGGGTGTTTTCAGAGCCATTCTCTATATCCAACAGTACTCGTCAGAGTTGTCCCCTCTCACCTTTGCTATTTGCTCTCTCGTTGGAGCCCTTTCTGAAAAAAGTTCTATTAAACCCCCGATATTTCAGGTTTGCAAGTAGGAGATCTCAACCATAGAGTCTCTGCTTATGTAGATGATCTGCTCTTCCCCCTGTCTAACCCGTATATATCTCTGCCCAAGCTTTTGGAGGAATTTGACCATTATGGAGCTTTAAAGAAACTGAAAATAAATTATACCGAATCCAATCCAACTTCAAATGGGCTTCGTCCACATTAAAGTATTTAGGCACCCACATTCCCCCAAGCCCAACCGATACCTTTGCTTTGAATTCCCTACGCTTGCTCAGTAAAGTCTGAGCCCTCTTAAGTGTCATCGAGGCTTGCACTCTTGATTCGGCCGCTGTAACATCATCACAATGAGTATCTTACCGAAGTTTTTTTATTACTTTCAGACATTATCCATCTCCATTCCCTCTGCCTTCTTTTGTCAAATCAATGCCCTCTTCACCAAGTTTATATGGGCTCACAAACGACCCAGGCTTTGTAGATGCCTTCTGACGCTGCCTAAGTATTACCAAGCTGTTCACCTTGGCAGAGTGATCGACTGGTGTACACATGGAGATCTTAATCTTTTGGATGATCAATGAGCAGCAGTTCAACCCCATTTCCCTGCATAGGGCACCATGGTGTTATACAGCCTTACCGACTTCCATTAAGATGCATCCCACTTTAGGCCCCACACTCCCAATTGGCTGCATGGCTTGCCGGAATCCTGAGCTTTCTCCATTCAATCACCACTGTTCCCCATTTTGGGGAATCCTAGCTTCCCTCCAGGCACAGCGCCTTTAATGGACAGAAACGTGAGGGATGGTGTTGGTTTTGTTTTAGCAGGTTTACGTTTACTGGGTGCGATACGGCTCTTTATGTTTTTAGCTTTTCTATATGTGATTTTTGATACACTGGATAGAGATGGATTTAATAGGGGGTCTTTCAATAGTATGTTCCAGTGCCTCTTGAAAATGCCTTCCATCTTGTTATGTTGGGCATAAAATTGTGTAATGAACCTGGTTGTTTGAATTTGGGTGGGAGCTCCTGTTTTAGAATGAGAGGGATCTCCTGGCTAGGTGGTAGATGTGTCATCTAGGAAGTTGTCAAAGGCCTTATCTACTAGGGTTGAGGGGTATCCTTTGTCCTCACATTTGATTTTGAGGAGGTTACCATGTGTAGTATAGTCTACATCACGTGTACAATTACGTTTTAAGGCAATTAAACTGGCTTTTAGAAATATTTGAGATCCATCTAGGGTGATGGCAACTGTCAAAGTGAAGGAAAGAATTTCCTGCTGTTGGCTTATGCCCTGTACACACGATAGGATTTTCAGATGGAAAATGTGTGATAGGACCTTGTTGTCGGATATTCCGACCATGTGTAGGCTCCATCACACATTTTCCATAGGAATTTCTGACACACAAAGTTTGAGAGCTTGCTATAAAATTTTCCGACAACAAAATCCGTTGTCGGAAATTCTGATTGTGTGTACACAAATCCGATGCACAAAGTGCCACGCATGCTCAGAATAAATTAAGAGACAATAGCTATTGGCTACTGCCCTGTTTATAGTCCAGACGTACGTGTTTTACGTCACCGCATTCAGAACGATCGGATTTTCCGACAACTTTGTGCGACCGTGTGTATGCAAGACAAGTTTGTGCCAACATCTGTCGGAAAAAATCCATGGATTTTGTTGTTGGAATGTCCGATCAATGTCCGACCATGTGTACAGGGCATAAGTGTAGTTTTTTGCATATATGGTATTAGCAGAATGATAAAGTTCCAGGTCTAGGAAGGCCGGGCTATCCGGGCTGCAGACGGAGGTGAGGGAGAGCCCAAGGTCATTGAAATTACAATGGGTGACAAATTCCATTATAGATGAATCGGTTACATCCCAGATGATGATGTCATCTATGTAATGTCCCAAGAAGACAATGTTTTGGGAGAAGGGGTTGTTGTTCCAGATGTATGAGTCTTCTTATAGCCCCATGGCTAGGTTGGCATAGCTGGGTGCAAAATTTGCACCCATAGCTGTGCCCTGAATTTGTAGGTAGAACTTGGAGTCAAAGGAAAAGTAATGATGTGTCAGACAGAAATGTGTTGAATCTAGGATGGAATTAGCTTAGTTTTGAATTAATGAAAGGATCTTGTGCTAAAAAGTGTTGTACTGCCCTAAGAGCAACATCATGTGGAATTGATGTGTATAATGAGTTTACATCTAGGGACACCCACTGGTAAGTGGATTCCCAGTTGTAGGCTTGCAAGATATCTATGAGGTGAGTTCCATCTCGTATGTAAGTGGGCAAGTTTTGTTTTGTGCTAGGGGTTGCAAGAAATGGTCAATGTAAATGGAAAAGAAACTGGTTAAACTCTCCATTGCAGCCACAATGGGGTTTCTGGAGGGGGTTTGAATCTTTATGAATTTTAGGAAGATGATAGAAGTATGGAGTGTTATAATATTCTCTAGATAAAAAGGATGCCTCTGCTTTGGTAGCCTCCCTGACGGTTTTCCCGAGTGTGGCTCGGGGTTAAATTTCAGCACCATTAGCGGTAACCCTGAGCCACACTCGGGATTACATTGCAGGATCCTGGTGCGGTGTTACTTACCTTGTCCCTAGGATCCTGTGATGTCCCCCGCTGTGTCAGCGGGCTCCGTCCTCCTCCGAAGCCTCTCTGTGCCAGGCTCCATTCCCTTCGAGCATCGCGACGCATGGGGGCGGAGCCTGGCTGCAAATTAAAAAAAGTAAAAATCATAACACATACAGTACTGTAATATTACAGTACTGTATGAAATTATTTCACATCCCTTTTGTCCCCAGTGCTTTGTCCAATGCCCTGCATGCAGTTTTATATTATATATACTGTTCTTTCTGCCTGGAAACTTGAGATTGTCCATAGCAACTAAAAAGTGTCCCTTTACGTCAAAAGTGGCTTTAGACCAGCTAGAAAACAGCGATAGTAAATTAGGACAATTGCAGAATTGAGCGATTGTGAATTGTGGGGAAATTTATTGTATTATTACATTATTTTTTTTTAATTATTTATTATATTATAATTTATGTTTTTGTGTTTCAAACTTCATCATACCTGGGATATCTACTAGACTCTTGGTGGACAGATATAAGTGTGTTATTGTTAAGAATTACAGGCCTACAATATAAAACGCCAAAGTTCCATGCAAAATAATTGTACCGCTTTCAACACCTAAAATCCAAAATAATCATACCGCCAGGGAGGTTAATGGTATCGTCATTGAGGACTTTTTTGACTAAAGTCTGAGCTTCTTTACAAAACTAGGGAAGTGAATCACTAGGAAGGAGTTTGTAAGTGGTTTTGTCACATAGGAGTCTACAAGCTTCCTTGAGATAAGTGTCTCTATTTTGTAGGACAATACCTCCTCCCTTATCTGCTGATTTAATTATGATGGAAGAATTTTCGGTTAGATTTTTGAGTGATGATCTTTCTTGCGGAGTGAGGTTGGTGGCCACTCGGTGAGGCGTGGTGGATTTGAACATCCGTTTTATGTCACAGTATACCACCTGGTAGAAACTGTGTATGAAGGGGCCTTTTATATGACTAGGGTAAATACTGATTTGGGCCAGAAAGTGATGTGTTGTATTGGGGGGAAATGGGGAGGTGTTGTGTGAGATGAGAAGTATACGTGTCATCCTCATCATTGTAAAGTTCTTCTAGTATGGCTAGACATGATGCATCTGGACTGTTGTTGGGTGTGGAATCTTGTAACAAGTCCTTAGTATCTGGGCTGATGGTGGCATTGTTCATAGTGGATATGATAATAAGTGGATGTTGATAGTAAAACCTTTTAACTGTCAGATTACAAACAAATTTGAGGTCAACAAGGAGAGTGAATGAATTGGGATATGTGGTAGGGGCAAAGTTTAGGCCTTTGTTTAATAGTTAAGTTTCTTCTGAAGTTAGATGGTGGGAGGAGAGGTGAAGATTTTTATAGTTTGGCCATTTTGTCTTTGGGTTTTGATTCTTCTTCCTCCTCTCCGCCCTCCTTCTAATTTTTCTTTTTAGGGCAGGTAGGGGGGTCAAGACTAAAAAAGACAGATCTTGACTATGAGTGAGCTGGTAGTCCACAGTAGTACTTTGAGATTCTGTATGTTGAAATGAGTTGGACTGGATAATGGGTGACTTCTGTAAGATTCCAGGCCCAGCATGTGAACTGGAAGGAGATTCTGGTTTTTGAGACTAGGAACCAGAGTGGGTTTTGAGATCCCTTTGTCACGGTTGGGGGTATTAGCATTACTGTTGTCAGTGAATTCCATGGTGGATGTGGGGGAGGGGGTAATGGGGTGGGAAGGGGAGGAGAATTAGTAGGAATTGTATTAGTATCCTGGGCATCAGTGTTGTCAATGTGATTGTTTATAGTTTTTGTTCAGGGTGTAGTTGGTGTTTGCTTTTTTTAGAGTGGTCAGACTTTTTTTTTAAATTGAGGGTATGAGGGGAGGAGGGGCATTCTCTGAAATGGGGGTGGGATGGGGCTGAGCATAAGGGGCATGGTGTGTAGGGTTTTGGATTACCATTGGAAGACCTTTATTATTATTATAATCATCTATGTCTCTCCTCATTTTTTGGAGTTTCATTTTTATAAGTTTATCTTCATCTATTTTGGTTTTCTTTTTGATTATGTGTAACCATTGTATGGGGAGTTTTGGCACCTGAACAATAAGTCCTCATGCACATGGACATTTTAAAAAACGAGCTGTAAAGCTAGGTTCGACGCCTGGAAAAACCGGCGTTAAAAACGCGATTTTTACCGCGTTTTGCATTAGCGTTTTTGCGCGTTTTTCCGCGTTAGCGCTAAGTAGCGTTTTTTAATGAAAAACACATCTCTCAGCTATATACACTCCCAAATTTCCCACAATGCCACAGAAACCAAAGAAAATATGTTAATGAGCATGTGTCGGTGCCATTTTGGTAGGAGAGAGAGAGAGGAGAGAGTGTTTCAGAGTTTTCAGTATATTTCAGTATTTTTCAGTATTTTTCTGAGAAATATGGATCCTGTCATGCAAAAGATCGATGAGGCAATCCTTCTGATTGTGTTGCGGAGGCAGCGGAGAATGAGACAGGAGGAGGAGAGAAGCAGCAGGCGTCGATTTTGGGTGCATCCAATGGTATCCAATCGGTTTTCTACGGGGTACTTTGGCAATATTTATTCCCAACTGCGCTCATATTCAACAAAGTTCTTCAACTTTACAAGGATGTCAGTGCAGCTCTTTGATGACCTGTTGGAGAGGCTCAGGCCAAGGCTCACAAGGATGGACACTGTGATGCGTAGCTCTGTGTCACCGGAGGAACGGATGCTAGTGACACTCAGGTAAGTGAATACACATATGGGAGGAGGGGTTAGGGTTACGGTTAGGTTTAGGGGTTAGGGTTTAGGGTTAGGAGTTAGGGTTAGGGGTTAGGGGGTTAAGGTTAGGGGTTAGGGTTAGGAGTTAGGGTTAGGAGTTGGAGTTAGGGTTAGGGGGTTAGGGGGTTAGAGTTGGGGTTAGGGGTTAGGGTTAGGAGTTAGGAGTTAGGGGTTAGGGTTAGGGGGTTAGGGTTAGGGTTAGGGGTTAGGGGTTAGGGTTTAGGGTTAGGGGTTAGGGTTAGGGGTTAGGGTTAGGTTTAAGGGTAGGGTTAGGACTTATGTTTATGCTTTACTCTTTCAATAACTAAATTTATTATGTTATCTTAGGTTCCTTGCCACGGGACAAAGTTATGCTTCCTTGCATCACTACTTCCTCCTTGGCCTCTCAACGGTCTCAAAAATAATAAAGGAAACATGTGTGGCAATATGGGAGGAATTGCATAACGTTGTAATGCCAGAGCCAACCGAAGACATCTGGGAATCAGTTGTGGACACTTTTTGGGAAAAAACTCAGTTCCCAAATTGTATAGGAGCCCTTGATGGGAAACACATCAGGGTGAAGAAGCCTCCCCACTCTGGATCTTCATATTTTAATTACAAAAAATATTTTTCGGTGGTCCTCCTGGCATTGTCCGATGCACACCTCAAATTTCTGTTTGTAGATGTGGGAGCATATGGAAGCCAAGGTGATGCCCGCATATTCCGCGAGTCGGCCTTCGGACGTCGTCTACATGAGGGACGACTCAATATTCCTGAAAGCAGGCCTCTACCCTGCACTGAAGAACCCAGCTTGCCATTAGTCATGGTGGCAGATGAGGCCTTTGGACTGGATGAAAATCTAATGAGGCCATACAGTGGCACTGGTCTCAGCCGACAACAAAAAATTTTCAATTATCGGCTCAGCCGTGCACGCCGTGTTGTTGAATGTGCATTCGGGGTGTGCACGGCCAAATGGCGAGTTTTGCTGACAAGTATGCAATTGGATGTTGACAACGCCATTCAAGTCGTCCTGGCATGCTGTGTTATGCACAATTTTCTGCGGGACAGTGACAGAAATAATGTTGAACAGGAGCCCATTAGACAACTTCAGAGGGTTCAATTTATGGACTTGCGTTCAACTGCACGTGTCATGAGCATTCGAAACCAATTTGCAGAATTTTTTGAATCCCCTGATGGAGAGGTATCATGGCAGAATGATTATATCTAAAAAATATTTGCAATACATCTACCTTTGCTGTCTTGTGTTTTTTGAAATAAAGCATTTCAAAATTGAAGTTTGTTATTTTTTGGTCCATTTGTCAACGATTGTTCTACAAGTCAATTTGACTCTGCCTTCGGGGTAAGCCTAGGCTAAGCCCAAAAAAGAGCAAGCTTACGCTTGTCCGAAGGCAGAGTACGATAGAGTCCTTTGCACTCTGCCTTCAGGGCAAGCAGAGTGCAAAGGAGTGCTGTTGTGCATCATATAAAAGACTTTTCAAAAAAAATAAAAAATTAAATAAAGGATTGGGATCACAACTGGTATTTCAAGAAAAAAAAGATTTTATTTGGGGATCACAACTGGTGATAGGTGGTGGTGGATGGTTGATTGCATTGGGGATGTGGGGATTGGGGATGGGGTAATGGTTGGGCCTGGCGATCACTCCCAAAATCCTGCTGGTAGCGGGGTAGAGGGTATGAGGGCTGAAAATGGGAGGTGGAAGGTGGAAAATCAGCATACGCTTGCAGGCTATGGTATGAGGTCTGGGACGGCATAGGTGGTGGTTGGCGTTGAGGAGGGGGCTGATAGTGAGAGTGGGGTGCTAGCACTGCTGAGGTCCCAGGGGCCATTGGGGGATCATGAGAAACATTATATGGATCGCATGGAGGTGGCCCGCCACTCAATTTTGCATGTCTGTATTGCATTGCAATAGCGTACATGCGATCCATACAAAGTTTCTCTTGGTCTCCCCCAATGTCCTTCAGGATGTGGTAAAGGCTGCGGCAGAAGCAGGCGCGTGGGTTATTGGGGTCTAAAAAGGCATCCATACTGCGCCTCTCCTGCCGCACTTCCTGCAGCAGTGCTAGCACCCTGTCATCAGCCTCGGGATTATAGCCGCCCCTCGCCTGACGTCCACGGCCACGAACACCGCCACGACCGCGCTGCTCTCCACTTTGAAAACTGCCAGGAGATGGTGTTTCCACAGACCTCGATTCCTGCAAAAGAACAAAAATGTTTACATTGACATGTACATGGACAGACAGACAATGAGATAGACAGGCAGACCGAAGCAGTTACCTCATCTGTGCCCTCAACACCTCCCTCGCTGATCGGTCGTGGAGATCCAGAGGTGGTCATTGGACTGTTTGGTCTCTGAAGCTCTGTATCTTCCTCATCGACCTCTCCGAGTCTAAAATTTGAAGTTGTCCTGCAAACAATACAAATTGTATAAACGTAACTACTTTAGCCCGGACCATTTTTTTTTATTAGTAATGGGGAAGATCAGCGATTTTTAGCATGACTGCGACAATACGGCCGACACATTGGACAATTTGGACACATTTTTGGAAAAATTGTCATTTTTACAGCGATCAGTGCGATTAAAATTGCAATGATTGCAAATTTTTTTTAATTAGTAATGGGGAAGATCAGCAATTTTTAGCATGACTGCGACAATACGGCCGACACATTGGACAATTTGGACACATTTTTGGAAAAATTGTCATTTTTACAGGGATCAGTGCGATTAAAATTGCAATGACATACTGTAAAAATTACACTGGCATTGACCTCTTCCTCTCCCTGAGACGATCACCAGTGTACCCGCGGACATTGAGTCCGCAGGACCCGCTGTCGGACTCATGGACCTCAAAATGGGAAAGCGCGCCGCCAAGGCGGCAACTTAAAAGGGACGTACAGGTACGCCCATTTGTGCTGCCGTGCCATTCTGCCGACGAATATGTACATGTGGCGTTTGGAAAGTGGTTACAATAGCCATGGAACATACTGCCTGAAAAGCAATGTACATAGGCAAATATATGAAAAAAACTTACGGTCTGGTATGGCTCTGCATATTTTGCCTGAGGAATTGGAGATTGGTGTGGTAAACATGTTGTTTTTTGGTTGGCGCTGGTGCTCCGCTACGTGCCGCCTTGTCTTCGTCCGTGAGGTCCCTCCTGACACGGTCACGTAGGGACTTCCAGCGCCGCTGCATAATTTTGCCTAAAATAACATGGAAAACAAAGGGTTAAATATGCAATCTTCATTTACATTACACACAAACAGATCATGCATTCAAGGAAAATAGACTTACTTATCTCCTTTCTTTCCGCATTTCTGATTTGTTCCCAGCCAGGGGTAATCGCAGCACATATGTCCTCCTAGGCTTTCACCTTCCGGATGTGGTCTCCATGCAGTGGATGTGCCACATCCCACAGTTCTGGATGTACCGCATTTATTAATTCCACTTGAGAGACTGCACTAGCACTAGCCATCTTGAAGCCAAAATCACCACAGTCACACGGCTGTGCAAAGGACTCTTGGGTAATCTAATGTCCAGACAGGAAATTCCTGTTTTTACAGAGATTACAGTGTCCAATCATCTCTTTTTAACCAAAAAACGCCGGAGTTAAAAAACGCGAAAAAACGCAGCGGTCGCGTTTTTGCGCGTTTTTTCGCGTTTCGCGTTTTTACAGCTCTAGCACTGCTCCTCGGAACGCACTGGTCCTGGGGTTTTTTTACAGCTTAAAAACGCCTAGGCTATTTGCAGCTCAAAAACGTCTAGGTGGGCATGAATCCACAGACTAACATAGACAGGCGTTTTAAAGCTGTAAAAAACGCTAAAAAACGCGGCTGTAAAAACGTCCGTGTGCATGAGGACTATGTGTATTTGCAAGATTTTTTAATTTTTCTGTCAATGTCTGAGTTTTAGCATCTCTCTGTTGGATAATGAGATTTATCCATTTTTGGGAACAAAATTCTGAGACATATTCCCATTCTTTTTGCAGCTCAGGAGAAAGGAATGAACATCTAGTTTTTATCCTGAGTCCCCTGGGGGTAATTTTGGAAGAGAGATATTCTCAGAGAAAAAAACTTTGGTATATCGCGGCCTCATCTAGCTCGGTGGCACCGGTGGCTTCCAGTGTCCTAGGCTGGATGTGGAGGGCGCAGGAGGAAATTGTCAGCCGGATGTCACTGGTGTCAGATGGTTGCTGATGCGTGGTTACAGGATGATGCACGCGTTTGGAGTATGAGCGCTCCTTCCTCAGGCAATACCGTCGGCCATTAAGTGTGGATAAATAGGGCTGTCACAATAGGGAGGACATCACTAGGCCCTCCCATCAGCCGCAATAAACACAACAAAGAGGTCAAGAGATGAGATAGATAAAAGAGGATGTCTCTGAATAGTGGCTGGCCCAGGGAAGCATGTTATGGACTTACACATACACATTTTTTCAAAAATAAACACACATCTGTGAAAACAGTCAAAACAAAAATGAGGATTAAGTTTTAAAGAAACAGACAGACATTAATGTAATATATAATATAAAAAAATTAAAAATCTAATGAATCAATTAACCAATCAATTCATTTTAAAAAATGATGAGTGGGAGGAGTTGCAACATGGTATGGCGCCAAGTAGCAGCGTGAGGCTGTGAGCTCCAGGTGTCCCCCTGAGCGAACATGCTGAGAGAGGTAAAACTCTCCAAGTGAGGCTGGTTCATATCCCCTGCATTCTGGTAACCTTGGAACCCCTTACCGAGTGCTTGTGCCTGATCCTTATCTAGACCCCGGACTACAGCTGGCATGCAGAGCAGAGAGGAGAGGGGGTTGGAGGCAGCAGTTGCTGCTCACCCACAGCGTGAGAGGCGGAGGGTGAGAGAACCTGTGTGAGGAGAGTGGAGAGTGGAGAGGAGAAGGGGTTGGAGGCAGCAGCTGCAGCATGAGAGGCATGAGAGGCAGCGTGTGAGAGAGCCTGTGTGAGGAGCCTGTGTAAGGAGAGCGGAGGCTGGCTGGAGGAGGACCTGGTGCTGGACGGAGACGGTACGCAAACTACGAGTGGGGGGAAATATCTGTGCGGCACTGGCAGTCCGCCCACTGATATCCCTCGAAGGACTTTTCAGGGGCACATGGAGGTGAGAGGGACAGCCTGCGCTGTCTGTGTACATCTCTGTAGCCGGACCAGCCAGTCTGCAGGACTGAAGAGCAGGTAGGAGATATACAGCACAGATATTTAGAGGTGGTGGAAAAGGAAGGAAAACTAAAGTGAAAATTGCTGTGCTACTTTGATTGAATGTGCTATAGCTTGCCTTAAAACTCACCAGCTTGCATCCATGGACTGGCCTTTTTACTAATTCCTGAACATCCCTACTGGCTTAATTGATTGAACTTATCCACATATTTTTTTCTGCTTCTACTTGCATAGCCACATAGCTGTATAACTGCTTACTATCTACTTGTGGCACCTGTATATCTTTTCACCACCTGAAGAAATATGCGCAATAAGACTTGTGATTTTATACAATAATTACACAATACTTATTCATATACCAGGATAGCCGCATATTTGCAAAACTGCCTATCTTGCATTAGTACAAAACTTTATTATTTGAAGAAATATATGCAGTAAGATTATGTTCTGGTGCAATAGCTGCAACAATTTATGAAACATCTGACTTTTTGCCCATATATCCATCTGCTACTTGTTTTTGCACCTGTATTATTTGCTTGATCTATGAGGAAACCAAAGAGGAAGAATAATTAATGATTGGCAGAGATTGCTGTGTATTGGTCTGTGGAAACTGTTCCGTGAGGTGTTTGTACTTTAGAAGTGAAAGCTGGGAAAATGTCACAATTATTCAGGCCGATTTGGTGAAAAAGGAAAACTAATGCAAAGTCTTGCTCTGGCAGTAAGCTGGTGAAGAAGTATTTAAGGGAAAAACTATCTTACGTTTGAAGGAGAACTGTATCAACCTGCGTCAGCTTGCTTGAGCCTATAAGTTTGCATTAGCGGACTGTTTGCCCCCCCCCCCCTTTTTTTTTTTTTCTCTCCCATTTTACTTTACAGCTTGGATTTTTCGATGAACTTGTCTGCATATATTTCTCTGCCTTTATCTGCATAGCTACATAATTGCAAATCTTTGTAATATTTTACATGAATAACCTTTTATTACTTAAGGAGATATATGCAATTAGACTAATATCATGGTATGCTACTACGAAAGAGATACTTGAACATACATATCTATATTGGTCTGGTTTTATAGTCTTTAAGGTGGTCATCTTGTGTACTTACACACCTACATAACAACTAGGTACTTAGCTCGCCAGCCAAATAATTTTATAAAGTTGATGAGTAGCTTTGAATGTATGGGATCTGAATTAACTACTTATCTAACCTTTGGTATCTCTGTTCCCCTGCAGCATTACTAAAAATCCTAGCTATTTTCTCCTCCTGAATACTTGCCTTCATACAGACTGCATGCTGACTTAGCTTAAATATATTTAGCTATATGAAGATCTATCTGCATCCCCTATATAAGGGTATGCTAATTGATACATTGGGAAAGTATTAGCTCGCTTCAGTAGAAAAAGTGCCGATAGGTCTTAGCATACTTCTGCAGGAAGTGACTAAACATTTACATTACTATTTTCATATATATTTGAATTTTTTTTGTTTTCTCTCTGGGTCTGATTCCCTTTTATGCAAGTGCCTACTTGATCAGTAGGGGACTGGACTTTGGGTGGTGAATATATAGAGTAAAAACAATTTGACAGGAGGGAATAATGGGGAGAAAAGGAGTTAAAACTACTCAAGATGAAAGCGGGAATTGTAACTCCATAAAGACATATATGGTACATGATAAAACGGACCAAAGAACGGAACAGACAGTTTAGAGTGTGGAGGAATTTACCCCGTGGTAGAGGGGTTGACAAATAAAACTGTTCTGGGTGAAGAGGGAGTACCACAAATAGATCAAAAACAACAGAGAATGGAGAGGGAAACAGCCTACAAGCACTTCCCACAAAGCAAAATATGGCAGAGATGATGTCCCACTTAGAATGCATGATTAAAGGAGAACTGAATGCCACAAGAATGTATGTTCATAAAAAAGCCATTATGGAGTTGTGGGAGAGAGCTGAATTGGATTGGCTGGAAATGAGGAATATCAATTACAGGCTCGAAGATGAAGAAAACTGTAATAGAGGTAACAACTTAAGAATTCAAGGCCTGCCAGAGTCCGTGAAAAATTCTGATTTAGATAATACGGTTTGTGAGGTGTTTAATAAAATATTGAAAGCATAAATATCATCTCCTATACACTTTGGAAGAGTACACAGAATACAAAAAATAACTATGCCACCAACAGACACCGTAAGAGACGTAATAGCAAGATTCTCTGGTTATGAAATTAAGCAACAAGTTTAACTTGGCATGAGAAGTGCTGCACCGATTGAATTTAATGGAGCTAAAATGCTGATCTTTACAGACCTATCACAAAAGACTTTAGTCCGTAGGAGGGCGTTGAAACCTTTGATAACTCAGCTACAGGAGAAAAATATCTCCTATAGATGGGGTTTTTTCCCGCTTGTTTAATTGCGAAAAATCAGGGGATTTCAGCTACACTGCAATTTCCGGAAGATTTGAAAGATGTTTGCAGAAAACTAGATATGCCATTGATCAACTTGGAAAACTGGGAAAAAAATGCCCCGAATGGGGGAAGCTAAACGATCAGGCATGGAATAAAGTATAGAGTCTTAAGACTAGAATTAAAACGGGAACCAATGGTAAAGTGGTGAAACACGTGGTAAGGGGGATATGAGCAGGCAAGGGAGTGAGAATCGCTCAGGGGGTACACTGGGGTTTGGCGATGCCTGCCTGCACCCTTAGAACCATTCTCCAAAGGGGAATGAGGTCTGGGGGTCCACGCAGGTATAAAAACCCCCAGGGGCGGCCCTGTCGGGCTGGGCGCCCATAATCTGGGTGACAGTCCGATGGGGCATATCATATCTCCTATGGTCGAATGTTTTCTTCAGCTTATGCTTCATACATTTGAGAGAGGATGCCCTTAAAGTTAGTTACCTATAATGTGAGAGGTTTAAACAGCCCCAATAAAAGGCACTAAATAATGCAGGAATTGAAAATTTGGTCATCAAATATTGTCGTTTTACAAGAGACTCATCCTAAATCAGGGGTCTTCAAACTACGGCCTTCCAGTTGTTCAGGAACTACAATTCCCATCATGCCTAGTCATGTCTGTGAATGTCAGAGTTTTACAATGCCTCATGGGACGTGTAGTTCTGCAACAGCTGGAGGGCCGTAGTTTGAGGATCCCTGTCCTAAATGGTCTTCCAGGGTCGGACTGAGCTCAAAAGGTTTTCCAGTTTGGTTTCACGGATATTGTCCCAATAAAAGATCTAAAGGAATAGCAATTGGTTTTGATAGGAATACACCATTTACTTTAAAAGCAATGAAGTCTGACTCTGAAGGAAGGTATCTATTTATTAAGGGTTTCCTGTTTAATAATGAGTATACATTTGTTAATATTTACATAGTTACATAGTTACATAGTAGGTGAGGTTGAAAAAAGACAAACGTTGATCAAGTGCAACCCATGTGTGTGATTATATGTCAGTATTACATTGTATATCCCTGTATGTTGTGGTCGTTCAGGTGCTTATCTAATAGTTTCTTGAAACTATCGATGTTCCCAGCTGAGACCAACACCTGTGGAAGGGAATTCCACATCCTTGCCGCTCTTACAGTAAAGAACCCTCTACGTAGTTTAAGGTTAAACCTCTTTTCTTCTAATTTCAATGAGTGGCCACAATTCTTGTTAAACTCCCTTCTGCAAAAAAGTTTTATCCCTATTGTGGGGTCACCAGTATGGTATTTGTATATTGAAATCATATCCCCTCTCAAGCGTCTCTTCTCCAGAGAGAATAAGTTCAGTGCCCGCAACCTTTCCTCGTAACTAATATCCTCCAGACCCTTTATTAACTTTGTTGCCCTTCTTTGTACTCGCTCCATTTCCAGTACATCCTTCCCGAGGACTGGTGTCCAGAACTGTACAGCATACTCTAGGTGCGGCTGGACCAGAGTCTTGTAGAGCGGGAGAATTACCTCTGGGGTTGATCCCCTTTTTAATGCATGCCAATATTCTTTTTGCATTGTTAGCAGCAGCTTGGCATTGCATGCCATTGCTGAGCCTATCATCTACTAGGACCCCCAGGTTTCCATACAAGATTCCCCCAGAGGTTCTCCCCCAGTGTATAGATTGCATTCATATTTTTGCCACCCAAATGCATTATTTTATATTTTTCTACATTGAACCTCATTTGCCATGTAGTTGCACACCCCATTAATTTGTTCAGATCTTTTTGCAAGGTTTCCACATCCTGCGGAGAAGTTATTGCCCTGCTTAGCTTAATATCGTCTGCAAATACAGTGATTGAATTGTTTACCCCATCTTCCAGGTCGTTTATGAACATACTAAATAGGATTGGTCCAAGCACAGAACCCTGGGGGACCCCACTACCCACCCCTGACCATTCTGAGTACTCCCCACTTTTACCACCCTCTGAACTCGCCCTTGTAGCCAGTTTTCAATCCATGTACTCACCCTATGGTCTATGCCAATGGACCTTATTTTGTACAGTAAACGTTTATGGGGAACTGTCAAATGCTTTTGCAAAATCCAGATACACCATGTCTATGGGCCTTCCTTTATCTAGATGGCAACTCACCTCCTCATAGAAGGTTAATAGATTAATTAATAAGTTTGGCAAGAACAATTCTTCATGAATCCATGCTGATTACTGCTAATGATACCGTTCTCATTACTAAAATCCTGTATATAGTCCATCTCCCCATCCTTTGTAACCAGATGTCCTTCCTCATTCTTTATGGGTCCTCCCTTTTTTACTGTTTACATACTTAAAGAATTTCTTGGGATTTTTTTTTGCTCTCCTCCGCTATGTGTCTTTCATGTTCTATCTTAGCCATCCTTATTGCACTCTTACATTTCTTGTTGCATTCTTTATAAAGTCTGAATGCTGATGATGATCCCTCAACCTTGTATTTTTTGAAGGCCTTCTCCTTTGCTTTTATATGCATTTTTACATTGGAGTTAAGCCATCCAGGACTTTGTTCACTCTTTTACATTTATTACCCAATGGGATGCATTGGCTAATGCCCTTATTTAATATGCTCTTAAAGCAAACCCCTCTCTCATCCGTGTTCTTTGTTCCTAAGATTTTATCCCAATTTATTGCCCTAATATTCACCCTTGTCTTTTTTTGAGAAAGATATTGAGTAAATTAAATAATTTTAAGGAGGGGAAAGTTATTATGGCAGGAGACTTTAATTTTGTGCTTGATTCAGCTCTTGATACTCAACCTATATCTCTACGTTCAGAAGGGAAAAACCTTAAAGCTGTCAAACAAAAATTATATCAGCAGCAATTAGTGGAGGCATGGAGGATTATGCATCCTAAGGGAAGGGATTTCACATATTATTCTCAAGTTCATTCCTCCTAATCAATAATTGATTACGTTTTTCTAGACCATCAGCTTTTAGAGGGCCTACTAAAGGTAGAGGTGAAGTCTATCATCCTCTTGGATCATGCTCGGTTTTAATAAGCTTGAAATTGAAGGATATACCAGTTAGGCAAAGATCCTGGAGGGTGGATGAATCACTCTTGCATGATCATGCTGTATTGGAAAATTTGAAAAGATTTGTACTTGTTCTTTAAGCAGAATAACATTCAGAACATAACTCCAACTATACTGTGGGAGACTCATAAAGTTTAAATGAGAGGGAGATTAATTGCAGAGGGGGCTAAGAGGAAAAAAATGTGGACTTCCAAGAGTTGGAACAGAAACATAAAAGGGTAAGGGATAATAAGGTAATTAATGCGCTAACAGGAAAGCGGGAAGCATTTAGGGATTTAATGGAGCAAGACACCAAAAGAATGTTTATTAGAACAGCTAAAAGGCAATATGAAAATGGTAATAGACCAGGGAGATTATTGGTAGAGGTGATTAAACCTAGAAGAAATCTGAATTTTATTCAGAAAATGAAAAATAAAAAAGGAGAGATGAAACATTCTACTAGGGATATCAGCAGAATTTTTATGGAATACCTATCAGTCACTTTATAGAGTAAACGATTCTCAAAACCCTGATGAGGCCCAAAATAGAAGAAATAAAATAGAACAGTATTTACGGAATATAAAGCTACTTGTCTTATTGGAGGAGGACTCAAACGGGTTAGATAGGGAAATCTCTAAGGAAGAAATAGAGCAGGCAATTAAAAAAAGTAAGGTTGGGAAAAGCCCGGTCCCAGACGGGTATATATCACTATATTTTAAAAAGTTTATGGGAATTCTGACTCCTTTTTTTTCATTCATATATGAATGCTATTGGGGTGGGCTTAAAGATATGTGAAGAAGCCCTGGGGGACCTATATTACACTCTTGGTAAAGGAAGGGAAGGATCCAACACTTTGCTCCAGCTTTAGGCCAATATCCCTTATTAATGAAGATATGAAAATCTACGTGAGGATACTGGTCGAGAGACTGAAGCTATATATGCCAGAATGTATAGGAAAGGATCAAGCAGAGTTTGTACCTGGGAGAGAAACAAGGGATAATATCCTAAAAACAATTCTCTTAATGCATGAAGCAAAAAAAAAAGCAGGAAACCCGTTCTTTTCCTATCAATTGATGCCGAAAAGGTTTTTGACTAGATTGGGACTTCATGCTCGGGACACTGCATAAATTTGGCATAGGACCACGTATGCTGAGGCGGATTGAGGCCTTGTACTCTAAACCTACGGCCCAAATTTGGGTAAACGGTACTTTATCGGAGCCCTTTAGGCTCTATAATGGTACACGTCAGGGATTCCCACTCTCCCCTTTACTTTTTGTGTTTTTCTCTGGAATCCTTTTTAGCTTCTATAAGAGCCAACTATGAGATTAAAGGTATAGAAACTGCAGGACAAGAATATAAGATATCTGCTTTCGCTGATTATATTATGTTCTATATAACGCATTCCTCACAAACACTCCCAAAGATCTTGGGAGAATTGAGTAGCTATGGGGCTGTTTCGAATTTAAGGATCAACATGGAGAAAACAGAGATATTAAATATCTCTTTTCCCCCAAATGAGGGTAGACTTCTCAGAGCTCTTTTTCTCTTTGTGTGGAAACAAAAGGGATTAAAATATCTGGGCATATACCTGGCAGTATTAAAGACAGATTTATACCAAGATATAATTATGTTCCCTTATTGAATAAAATTAAACAAGACTTGAAAGGATACCCTGCACATAGATTATCATGGTTTGGTAGGATAAATGTGATTTTAAAATGATGATCCTTCCAAAAGCCCTATATGTCTTCCAAAGCCTTCCGATTAATATTCCTGGAGCATATTTCCAAACCCTTAGATTGATTCTGCTGAAGTTCATATGGAATAATCGAGCCAACCGTATCATCTACAAAACAATGAGTAGACCAAGAGAGAAGGGGGGAGTTCTCCTTCCAGATTTTGGAAAATATCATGAGGCCGCAGTGCTACGGAGGATCTTGGACTGGGTCCACGGCTCACCGTATAAAAAGTGGGTGTTCTTAGAGGAAAGTGTGAGTAATATGGCTTTGGGCCAGATTATTTGAATTTCAAAGCAATATAAGGGGCTTTCGGGAGAAACAGCACCAATTACTATAGAAACATTTAGAGTATGGGATAAATTACTTAATAGCATATAATGGCAGCATAATAGTCCCTTGACCCCCTTGACAGGTAATAACTTTTTCCCGCCAGGGAAAGATAATAAACAATATCTAAAATGGACCCTATAAGACCATCTGAGGCTTAAGAATGTCTTGAAGAGGAACGTTTTTTGCAAATTAATGGAGCTGTGAGAGAGGTATAGTACGACCCCATGGGATGTATGGAGATATAGACAGCTCCAACATTTTGTGGATTCTCTCCCAAAACCTCTCCGCACGGCTTCCAGGTTAAACCCGTGGGAAGGATTAATTGATCAAAGGGGAATAAATAGACAGGGGATCTCAAATAACTATAGGTTATTGATATCCCCTCTGGATGACAGATCCGTGTGTCCATTTGGGAGTTGGGAAATGGAGTTGAATCAGGCATTACCTGAAGTAATGAAAAATAAGGTTTTAGACTATGTCCATTCGACTTCAATGGACACGCGGACAAAAGAAATGAACTATAAATTATTGGTGAAATGGTACTATGTGCCATTAAAATACATAAAATTAACCCTCACATTTCTCCTCTATGCTGGAGGGAATGTGGGGAGGCTGGGACACATGCTCATATATGGTGGCAGTGCCACCTGATTCAATCATATTGGATGGAAATAATAGATTTAATTAAAAAAATCAGTGGAAATGAAATTGGGCTGGATCTGTGGCAATGTTTGTAACATGCGATAAATTCCACAAGGAAGAAATATAGAGCAGCAATTACTTCTTTTTTGCTGAATGCAGCAAAGACATTAATCCCCAAACATTGGGGGTCTAAGAAGGCCCCAACAATAAAGGAGTGGTTTAGGGAGATAGATAAGACTAGGCTTATGGAGGAAGTAATCCACTTGCAAAATGATTCTGAAGTAAGATTTGCTAGTATTTGGAAAGGATGGTTAGAATTTAAACAATCTCCGGTTTACGGGAGTTATATGAAAAGCGAGGGTGGTAGTTAGGGTCCTGCACCGGGCCCCTTCCCTTTCCTTGGGGGGGGGGAGGGGAGTGAGAGGGGTTTTTTTTTCCCCTTCTCTCTCAATCCCTCACAAAGCGTGCATGTTGTTAAGGGTATATAGCGGTGGTTGAGAGATAGGACTCTCTCCACCTCCATATATAAAGTTGAAGGAAAATGTTGCAACAAAGTGCATGGAGAGGACGCCCTTTTGGAGGAAAAGAGTAATGGAGAGTAAATATATATAAAAGGCACAGAAACGCCAACTTTATTAGTATACAAAAATGGAAATTTTAAAAGCAGAATACAGTTCACTTTTAGAGACAGTATATCAATGAGTTGGTATGAAATGTTTAGACATACAATTAGTATCACCCAGAGCTAGCGATCCTAATTGACCGCCTCAATTTAAAATTGGGTTTGGTTTAGGATTGGTAGCTGTAGTGTACATCCCGACATGTTTTGGAAAAATCGCACTGAAACATATATATTCCTTCTTCAGGGGACTTTACACAGTTGGGTAAATTATTCTTTTGTCCGAAACATAAATGCATATACATATAATAATATTAACATAATGACATAGCAGAGACATCAAGACATGGCCTATTATGCCATTGTACAAGGTGACCAGGTACATAGTACTTACATATTTGGACTCGTTGGAGATAGATAAAAACAAACTAGGAAGCACGTGCTGGCTGCATGGGTCCATGCATGGCAGGAGATTGTCCGTGTGTCTGTATACTGATTCACAGAAGCGCATTCACAAGAGACGCCCAGTATTCCCAACAGCGATCAAACTAATGCCACTGTAGGGAAAGATTATACCAGGAGGTTATTGTAAGTTCAAAATCCTCTTTTTGTAGAGAGAGGGTTAAGGGGAATTGTCTATACATGGCTTATCAAAAATATAGTGTTTACCTTGAGCTGAGCGTCTGAATGTGTTGCTGACATCCCGGTAGTGGCCAGTGAACTGACACAGGCCGTCCGGGTGTGAGCATTTAAGTACCTGATTGATTTAAATGTCAACCAATAAAACAAGGGCAGTCAACTCCACTAGTGCAGCTGCACGTAATTGCAGCCGATGGCGAGAGTCAAGGCGTCACTGTGACAAGGGGGCGCATGGCGTAGCAACACGCCCAAAGAGGGCGTGATGACTTCACGCGTCACCGGCGGGCAAACACTCACCGATCGTCATGGAGACAGCAGCGAGAGCATAGACACGCTCCTCCTGGTGCAGCAAACCAGAGGAAGAGACTAGTTTGTCATAAGCCCCCGCTGCGCAAGTGAAGCTTATCAGCCCGGTGTCTGCGCAGGAGCAGAGCGGCAAGGGCACAGAACTGAGGGCCATCTAGTGAGTAAAGGTGGAATGTCAGCCAGCAAGTTTACATGAAGGAAAAAAACTGCAAGAGACAGCAAAGAATAAGCAATATGATGAAAAAATATACAGCGCTGTGTGGAGTGAAGGTATAAATAGCAGCCAACACAGCTATAGACTAAAAGCAATATATGTGAATGGAAAAAAATTGTGTAGCGCTATTAAACCATAAAAATGAAATAAATAAGTATTACCATTGAGGGTAATGATAATATTATATTGTGGTGTGAAGCTCCAAAATATATGCTATAAATCCCCAATATGCAATGGATGCACAGAAGGTAATAAGGTCTAACCCAATGTGATAGTGACCATTTAAATGTATAACAGAATATGTGAAAAATCACAAATAAAACCAACTAAAATTAAAAAATGGGCAAAAAAGGCGATGATGCCATAGTAAGAAAATTATATTTAAATAAAATGATGGCGCATAAAGTGCCAATGGTGACATAATTGACACAAATAATTCATGAACGGCAAAATCCAGGGTATGCTGGCAAAGTGATAATACCACAGTGAACGATAAAAATATTAAATTAAATATTAAATTATAAATGAAGTGCCAGTAGTGACAAAATAACAGATATAGCTGACAAATATGTATAACAGAGTCCAAGGATGAAAAAAGCTTGAAAGATATCCACCAGATGTTAACACTCCAAGGGGACTGATATAATAAGTGAGCCACCACCAATAAAAGAGGGAGGCTTACCAGATATCGATGACTTGGAGAGGCTTATACTGCCCAAGTCATAAAGGCTTTAAATCAGCTGGCTTGAAGAAAACTTCTGACTGGATGGGCACAACAGATCCTGGATCAGGTCAACAGCTTGGCAGTAATGTTCTCAGGCATCAACATAAAGGTAGTATTCCAAAAGGAGCCAAAAGCTCGGCATTCACAAATCATGCGGAAATAGATGAAAAAACTTGCATAGCGTGATACCGTTTAAATAGGGTTTATTAAAATAAAGGATGTAAACTCACATGTTAAAGGATTATCAAAAGCTTGTATAAGTACTGGAACAAGAGCGGTATGTGTAAGTAGGTCCACCCGACGCAGTTCCACTAAAAAGCCATCAACTGGGGTGCGGACCCCACCAACAGTACCGCTTATAAAGAGCTAATGACCCCACGTGGAAATTCCATATCACCGGAAGTAAACAATCTAACGTCACTTCCGGTCGTTAAACCGGAAGTGTCGGACGAAATAGGGTATCTCCAGCCATAAAAGAAAATGAAGAAGCTACAACTTATAAATAAAATGTATAAAGATATTAGTGGGGGCACTGGACTCCATGTATGGGCCCTATATGGTAGGGAGAGCTCCGGGCCGCCAGTAAGGTGAAACCAAGCCTCGCTCTAAGACAGAATGCTGACGTCACCGCGTTAGAGCCTGGCTGCCAAAAGACGGAACCAAGCCTCACTGTGGGAACATGGCATGACCGTTCGTGGCATCATTACGTCACAAGCGTCACATCGTACCCGGCTAATCATTAAACCAAGCCTCAACATGGATATAACCACAGGACGAAATCAAAAATTAGACCGACTCAAACGTAATCACATTGGGTGCTCACAATGAGAATATCCTATCTAAATAGCTTTTATGTCTCTCATCCAAAAAGATGAGAAAGAGAAAGCTACTGACAAAGACATAATAATAAAGAAAAATTAAAGAAAATTATAAAATTATATAAAAAAAGACCCTGAACCATGCACAATTTGTTTACAGATAATACCGAAAGGGTCCACTAGATGGAGATACCAGACAAGATAAATGTGTAAAGGGTTGTGTACTAATTCCCAAGTGGGGTCATCAGTTACAAAAAATATTTAATATCATAATAAAAGGCCTGCATCCTCATAGGATAATAAACTAATAAAATAGCCCACGTCCCCCTAAAATAAATGAATAATAGATCCAATTAGGGGGAAAAAATGGTGAATGGCCATAGATAAAAAATAATATAGGTATGAATGTCAAAATAAGATAAAGGTAAATAATTAAAACAGTGGAAAAAATGTTCCTATTACGACTGATTAATAAACAAATTTATATCCCACTCCACTTTCATTCCTTGTGGGTGGTGGGTAGGGATGAGCTTCAAGTTCGAGTCGAACTCATGTTCGACTTGAACATCGGCTGTTCGCCAGTTTGCCAAACAGCAAACAATTTGGGGTGTTCGCGGCAAATTCAAAAGCCGCGGAACACCCTTTAAAAGTCTATGGGAGAGATCAAAAGTGCTAATTTTAAAGGCTTATATGCATAGTATTGTCATAAAAAGTGTTTGGGGACTTGGGTCCTGCCCCAGGGGACATGGATGAATGCAAAAAAAGTTTTAAAAAACAGACGTTTTTTCGGCAGTGATTTCAATAATGCTTAAAGTGAAACAATAAAAGTGTAATATTCCTTTAAGTTTCGTACCTGGGGGGTGTCTATAGTATACATGTAAAGGGGCGCATATTTCCCGTGTTTAGAACAGTCTGACAGCAAAATGACATTTCAAAGGAAAAAAGTCATTTAAAACTACACGCGGCTATTAATGAATTACAATACACATAAAAGTTCATTGATAAAAATGGCATGGGAATTCCCCACGGGAACCCCGAACCAAAAATGAAAAAAAAAATGATGTGGGGGTTCCCCTAAATTCCATACCAGGCCCTTGAGGTCTGGTATGGATATTAAGGGGAACCCCAGCCAAATTTAAAAAAAAAAAAAAAATGGCATGGGGTCCTCCTCAAAATCTATACCAGACCCTTCAGGTCTGGTATGGATTTTAAGGGGAACCCCGCGCCAAAATAAAAAAAATGGCATGGGGTCTCCCCAAAAATCCATACCAGCCCCTTATCTGAGCACACAACCTGGTAGGCCGCAGGAAAAGGGGGGACGAGAGAGCACTCCCTCCCCCTCCTGAACTGTACCAGGCCACATGCCCTCAACATTGGGAGCCCCCAAAACACTTGTCTCCATGTTGATGGGGACAAGGGCCTCATCCCCACAACCCTTGCCGGTGGTTGTGGGGGTCTGCGGGCGGGTGCTTATCGGAATCTGGAAGCCCCCTTTAACAAGGGGACCCCCAGATCCCGCCCCCCCCTGTGTGAAATGGTAAGGGGGTAAAAAAGTACCCCCTACCATTTCACAAAAAAAGTGTCAAAAATGTTAAAAATGACAAGAGACAGTTTTTGACAATTCCTTTATTTAAATGCTTCTTCTTTCTTCTATCTTCTATCTTCCTTTGGTTTCTTCCTCCATCTTCTTCTGGTTCTTCCTCCGGTGTTCTCGTCCGGCATCTTCCTCCGCAGCGTCTTCTTCCCTTTTTCTTTTCGGGACGCTCTACATAGACCATGATGGGAGGCTCCTGCTGTGTGACGCTTCTTGTCTTCTGACGGTTCTTAAATAATGGAGGGCGGGGCCACCCGGTGACCCCACCCCCTCTGACGCATGGGGACGGACATTTTAAAAACTTTTTTTGCATTGATCCATGTCCCCTGGGGCAGGACCCAGGTCCCCAAACACTTTTTATGACAATAACTTGCATATAAGCCTTTAAAATTAGCACTTTTGATTATTCATGTTCATGTCCCATAGACTTTAATGGTGTTCGAACAAATTTTTTGCCTGTTCGCATGTTTTGGTGCAAACCGAACAGGGGGGGGTGTTCGGCTCCTCCCTAGTGGTGGGTCTGTAATTCGTACATCCAGAAAGTTTATAATCTAGAAACTCCTCTTTTACTAGCTCCACCTCTTCATGGGGCAATGTATCCTGGATAAGAATAAGCAATATCCTTACATAAAGCATAGTATGCAGTGTACTTACAGAAAACATAACATTAGGTATAGAACACATGAAACAATGGGAACCAGAGATAACCAATATTAAATTACTCAACAACATTATAGTAATTCATATAAAGAAAACACTATTATTGTAGTAAAAATTGAAAGTTTGAAAATGCAGTAGGGGCAATATATTATTGTAGCCAGGAAAGGAGGAAAATCTCATAACAGTCCTGGAATTGATTTGTCATTGTCACTACGATTGTAATAGCACATCGATACCCAAATAAGGGGAAAAAAGCTGATCAAATGGGCAGAGAAAAAAAAAAGGGGAAGGGACCTCACAGGGTGCACTTAAATAATGTATTACAGAGCCAAAGATCTCAGAGATTGAATTCACAAACCCCAGAGGAGAATCCAGTTGCCAACATTTCAAAAATATTTTCAGGGACACTGTTTTTATCAGTGGTATATTTAGAGTAGCTGACATGCCCTATGTGCCTCTATACATCACAGTAGTAATCACAAAATTAAACTAGAAAAGCCACAATTTCTGGGGAAATTGTGTGAAGTGTTCTTGCCTCCACCAGTAGTCTACAACTGGAGTGGGCGGAGTAACTGGGAGGAGTGGCTTGAGTAACTGCTGTGTGGTTGGAGTGGCTAGAGTAACTGTGGAAAGGTTAGACTGGGCAGAGTAACTTTATGGAGTGGGCAGAGTAACTGTGTGGAGTGTTTGGAGTGAGTAAAGATAGTAAACACTAACCAATTGATTGATCAAATTTAAAAAGTGCACATGACAAGCTTGATAGAGTGAGAAATGCATTTCAACTTTTATTTATTTATATAGCACATTTATCTGCAATGTTGTTGCCCAAAGTGCTTCACAGTTACATTAAAACATACATTTATAAAAACATTAGCAGCATTATTGTGCCTAGCAGGTGAAGGTATGACCACATTTGGGGGGTCTCAGAATCTTGACGTAGAATGGAGGTGAAGGTGTGCTATCTGTTAGATGATAATCAGTGTTTACAACCACTGTTTCCTGGCAACGCTCATGCCCTGTTTATACTTCATAACCACTGCTCAATACACAATACACAGGATCATGATAGCTGTAATAACTGTGCAGTACTTCAAATGGTTACATAGTTACATAGGTACATAGTAGGTGAGGTTGAAAAAAGACACAAGTCCATCAAGTCCAACCTATGTGTGTGATTATGTGTCAGTATTACATTGTATATCCCTGTATGTTGCGGTCATTCAGGTGATTATCTAATAGTTTCTTGAAGCTATCAATGCTCCCCGCTGAGACCACCGCCCGTGGAAGGGAATTCCACATCCTTACCGCTCTTACAGTAAAGAACCCTCTACGTAGTTTAAGGTTAAACCTCTTTTCTTCTAATTCTAATGAGTGGCCATGAGTCTTATTAAACTCTCTTCGGCGAAAAAGTTTTATCCCTATTGTGGGGTCACCAGTACAGTATTTGTAAATTGAAATCATATCCCCTCTCAAGCATCTCTTCTCCAGAGAGAATAAGTTCAGTGCTTGCAACCTTTCCTCATAACTAAGATCCTCTAGACCCTTTATTAGCTTTGTTGCCCTTCTTTGTACTCGCTCCATTTCCAGTACATCCTTCCTGAGGACTGGTGCCCAGAACTGGACAGCATACTCCAGGTGCGGCCGGACCAGAGCCTTGTAGAGTGGGAGAATTATCGTTTTATCTCTTGCGTTGATCCCCCTTTTAATGCATGCCAATATTCTGTTTGCTTTATTAGCAGCAGCTTGGCATTGCATGCCATTGCTGAGCCTATCATCTACTAGGACCCCCAGGTCCTTTTCCATCCTAGATTCCCCCAGAGGTTCTCCCCCCAGTGTATAGATTGCATTCATATTTTTGCCACCCAAATGCATTATTTTACATTTTTCTACATAGAACCTCATTTGCCATGTAGTCGCCCACCCCATTAATTTGTTAAGGTCTTTTTGCAAGGTTTCCACATCCTGCGGAGAAGTTATTGCCCTGCTTAGCTTAGTATCGTCTGCAAATACAGAGATTGAACTGTTTATCCCATCCTCCAGGTCGTTTATAAACAAATTAAATAGGATTGGTCCCAGCACAGAACCCTGGGGAACTTCACTACCCACCCCTGACCATTCTGAGTCCTCCCCATTTATCACCACCCTCTGAACTCGCCCTTGTAGCAAAGTTTTCAATCCATGTACTCACCCTATGGTCCATGCCAATGGAACTTATTTTGTACAGTAAACATTTATGGGGAACTGTGTCAAATGCTTTTGTAAAATCCAGATACACCACGTCTATGGGCCTTCCTTTATCTAGATGGCAACTCACCTCCTCATAGAAGGTTAATAGATTGGTTTGGCAAGAACGATTCTTCATGAATCCATGCTGATTACTGCTAATGATATCGTTCTTATTACTAAAATCTTGTATATAATCCCTTATCATCCCCTCCAAGAGTTTACATACTATTGATGTTAGGCTAACTGGTCTGTAATTCCCAGGGATGTATTTTGGGCCCTTTTTAAATATTGGTGCTACATTGGCTTTTCTCCAATCAGCTGGTACCATTACAGTCAATAGACTGTCTGTAAAAATTAGGAACAATGGTCTGGCAATCACTTGACTGAGTTCCCTAAGTACCCTCGGATGTAAGCCATCTGGTCGCGGTGATTTATTAATGTTAAGTTTCTCAAGTCTAATTTTAATTCTGTCCTCTGTTAACCATGGAGGTGCTTCCTGTGTTGTGTCATGAGGATAAACACTGCAGTTTTGGTTACTGAAGCCCCCCGATTCACTCGTGAAGACTGAGGAGAAGAATAAATTCAATACCTTCGCCATCTCCCCATCCTTTGTAACCAGATGTCCTTCCTCATTCTTTATGGGCCCAATATGGTCTGTCCTCCCTTTTTTACTGTTTACATACTTAAAGAATTTCTTGGGATTTTTTTTGCTCTCCTCCGCTATGTGTCTTTCATGTTCTATCTTAGCCGTCCTAATTGCACCCTTACATTTCTTGTTGCATTCTTTATAATGTCTGAATGCTGAGGATGATCCCTCAACCTCGTACTTTTTGAAGGCCTTCTCCTTTGCTTTTATATGCATTTTTACATTGGAGTTAAGCCATCCAGGATTTTTGTTCGCTTTTTTAAATTTATTACCCAATGGGATACATTGGCTAATGCCCTTATTTAATATGCTCTTAAAGCAAACCCATCTCTCCTCCGTATTCTTTGTTCCTAATATTTTATCCCAATTTATGCCTTTTAGCAAGGTTTGTAGTTTGTAGGGAAGTTGGCTCTTTTGAAATTCAGTGTCTTTGTGTTCCCTTCATGTTTCCTATTTGTGTGATTTATACTGAAACGAATTGACCTGTGATCGCTGTTACCTAAATTGCCCCGTATTTCCACATCCGTAATCAGGTCTGTATTGTTGGTAATCAGTAGATCCAATAATGTTTTATTCCTAGTTGGTGCGTCTGTCATCTGACCCATAAAATTGTCCTGCAAGACATTAAGGAACTGGCGAGCCTTAAATGAATGCGCGCTTCCCTCCGCCCAGTCTATGTCTGGATAATTAAAATCCCCCATTATGATAACACTTCCCATCCTTGCTGCTAATCCAATTTGTGATAGGAGATCCATCTCCACTTCCTCCCTCAGGTTAGGGGGCCTATAGCATACTCCCAGTATTATTTTCCCCTTAGCTTCATCCCTTTGGAGCTCTACCCATAAGGATTCCACCTCCTCTCTAGCTCCCTCAGTGATGTCATCTCTCACATTCGCTTGTACATTATTCTTGATATATAGGCATACCCCTCCCCCTTTTTTACCCTCTCTATCCTTGCGGTATAGGGTATACCCTTGAATGTTTGCCAGCCAATCATGAGAGCTGTTGAACCAGGTCTCTGAAATTCCCACAAAATCCAAATCCTCCTTGTACAACAGTATCTCTAGTTCACCCATCTTGTCCGCCATGCTCCTGGCATTGCTGAACATGCCACATAGTTTAGACCGGTCACATATTGTCCTCATATTGGGTGTTTCGAGATTGCAACTAGGACTTGCTACTATACTCACCTTGTGTTTTTGTGCTTTGGGTAACCTACCACTAATGCCCCCAATACTACCCTCTGGAATATCTTCCACGCTGGCTATCTCTGTCTCTGGACCCTCCCCCCCATCGCCTAGTTTAAAAACCCCTCTATCTTTTTGGCCATCTTCATTCCCAGCAGATCTGCACCCTCCTCATTTAGGTGCAGTCCGTCCCTTCTATAGTACCGGTTACCGACTGAGAAGTCGGCCCAGTCCTCCAGGAACCCAAACCCCTCCTTACTACACCAGCTCTTCAGCCACTTGTTTACTTCCCTAATCTCCCTCTGCCTTTCTGGTGTGGCTCAATGTACCGGTAGTATTTCTGAGAATAATACCTTGGAGGTCCTTTTCTTCAATTTAGCTCCTAAGTCCCTAAAATCGTTCTTTAGGACACTCCATCTGCCTCTGACTTTGTCATTGGTGCCAACGTGCACCATGACAGCCGGGTCTTCCCCAGCCCCACCCAGTAATCTGTCCACAAGATCCGTGATGTGCCGAACCCGAGCGCCCGGTAGACAACATACTGTTCGGCTCTTCAGGTCTTGGTTACAGATTGCCCTCTCTGTCCTTCTAAGAATTGAGTCCCCTACCACCAGAATCTGTCTTTCCTTTCCCTTTGCTGCCCCCCCCACTCTCACTGGAGGAGTTCTTCCCCTGGCAGCTAGGAGAGTCCCTCAGCTCCAGCAGTGCTGGTCCCTGACTGGTTTCACCAATGTCACTCAATGGAGCGTACTTATTGGGATGCTCCAGTCCTGGATCGGCCTCCCTGGCACTTCCCCCTCTACCCCTCCTGACTGTCACCCATCTACTCTTTGCTAGTGCCTGCACCTCTTTGTCTCCACCCGCCTCTGTGCTGGCCCCTGCCAGCACCTGCCGTGTACGTTCCTGGCTCTCCTTTAGTATGGAGGGACTTCTCAGTGCTGACAGTTGCTTCCCCAGATTCAGAACCTGGGCTTCCAGGGAAACAATGTGCTTACATTTTGCACAGCAGTATTCGCCCTCGATCGGATGATCAAGGAACACATACATGCCGCAAGATGTACAAAGAGTCGCCTCTCCACACCCTCCGGGCATCGTACCTATTAAATTTAGTGAGGATTTGGGGATTTTACCCTGTCCAAATTACCTAACAGCTAGCTTCCTGGCACTAATACTCAAGACAATACACAGGTACACAAGACAATACCCAGGTACTCACAGACCTACGTGCAATCGCAGAACAGTCGCAGACCTACGTGCACTCGCAATACTCAAGTATACAGTACACAATACACAAGTACTAACGATCCACACACACACTACTCAGAAAACACTCAGGTACTCACACTACACAGGTACTATGACCCCTGTTATAACCTCCTGTTTTAAACTCTGGTTTTTAACTCACCACTTATACCAGTTCCACTTACACAGAGTTCCACAGCCTCAGACTGAGCAAGCTCAGAATGAGTCCTACACACAGTTATATAGGCACCTGTGAGCAATTAACCACCCCCCTTAATTGATAGCCTGAAAGAACCAGAGAAAAAAAAAAAAGCTATTTAAAAAGTGACAGAAAAAGGTGATTGAAAAACTAAAAGGAAAAGCCCCAAAAATGCAACCCAGCAAACAAAAAACAAGACTTGTTCACTCTAATAGGGCGTACACACGGTCGGACTTTGTTCGGACATTCCGACAACAAAATCCTAGGATTTTTTCCGACGGATGTTGGCTCAAACTTTTCTTGCATACACACAGTCACACAAAGTTGTCGGAAAATCCGATCGTTCTAAACGCGGTGACGTAAAACACGTACGTCGGGACTATAAACGGGGCAGTGGCCAATAGCTTTCATCTCTTTATTTATTCTGAGCATGCGTGGCACTTTGTCCGTCGGATGTGTACACACGATCGGAATTTCCGACAACGGATTTTGTTGTCGGAAAATTTTATCTCCTGCTCTCCAACTTTGTGTGTCGGAAAATCTGATGGAAAATGTCCGATGGAGCCCACACACGGTCGGAATTTCCGACAACACGCTCCGATCGGACATTTTCCATCGGAAAATCCGACCGTGTGTACGGGGCATAACTCTGGTTTTTAACTCACCACTTGTACCAGTTCCACTTACACAGAGTTCCACAGCCTCAGACTGAGCAACTGGGCGTATTTTAAAAACTATAAATCCTACAGTGAAGAGCTTTATATTGTGAGAATCACAAGACCCAGACCTAAATTTTGATGCATAGTATGTCTCTGAAATATTAAAAATGAAGGCACAGTCGCAGTTTAGATATTGCCCTTCAAATTTGAAGTGGCTAGAGTGGAGATTCAATGAATGTCAATGGACGGCGTGAGTTGCAAACAAATGGTCATATTGTGAAAACTATCAGGACTATGGCTTTAGCTATGGACATGTTTAGTGGCAGCAGGGGTAGCTGAACGTTTTGATATAAGATTTGTGTAGGTGGGCTTGAAAATGAGGGAGTAGTGGCAGTTTAGAAATTATATCCTGATTTTTCAGCTTTTGTCAGCTCCCACTCTAGTTTTGAACATTTCGCCATTCATTCCTATGGGACCAATTTCGCCACAAAAATGACAATATTTCGTGAACCATTCGGCGAAACATTCCACATAGTAATAGCACACCAATCGGAAACAATCCGCACATTTCGGTATATTACTGTCTATGTAGTGTAAAAGCTGTGGGAGGAGTTAGGGTGGTAAATTTGGCTATAAGAATAATAACTAGAAAAGCTACAATTTCTGGGGAAATTGTGAAAAGTGTTCTTGCCTCTACATCTGGAGTGGGCGGAGTAACTGGGGGGAGTGGCTAAAGTAACTGTTGTGTGGTTGGAGTAACTGTGGAAAGGTTGAACTGGGCAGATGGGCAGAGTAACTGTGTGGAGTGTTTGTAGTGAGTAAAGATAGTAAACATTACACTAACCAATTGATTGATCAAATTTAAAAAGTGCACAAGTGCTAATGATGTAGAAGGTAGAAATATCGGTAAATGACTTTGTTGGACACAGACTTAAGGGTTACCAGGATTTATTCCGCCCCAGCCAAAGCGTAGCACCTGACAGACTCACGTCCCAAAATCAAGTGTGTCAAAAACAGTTTACACAGTGTACATATAATTTCAATATATTGCATCACAAGCGAACTGGCGGTATATTTCCGTTATACATTGTATTAACATTTTGAACAGTCAACTTTTTGAACTTTTTGGATACAAGGCAATTCATTAAAGCATATACTTTAAACCCTTACAAATTTTCAGTTTCTCTGCAGTTTTGCTCCTTGCTGTTTCTTTATCTGTCTTACTAATCAGCAAGCAGGCTATAGCACAGGAAGGAGAGGGTGAGTGTGATGAGGACAGATGTCTGTGATGGATGGGGGGGAGTAAGTGAGTTCAGTGTCTAACAAGTACACCGAACATGAAATATAGAGAATGATTTTTAGCTAATTGTAAATGGTCCCACATAACTATGGCCACATAAACTGACCCTCATTGTCACTTTATTATCTGTTTGATGACCACTGTTTCACAACCACTGTTTCCTGGCAACACTCATGCCCAGTTTATGCAGGCTTTAAGCGTGTTCACAACCACTGCTCAAAACACAATACACAGGATCATGATAGCTGTAATAACTGTGCAGTACTCCTGACTGGAGACACTGCTGCACCCTGGAGATGTAAATGTGATCCAACAGTGTGTTTTTCATTGAAATCTCCACAGAGTATTATAGGTTGGCAATCCATTATTTCCAAAGATTCCAAGAGGCCCAGCAGGTTAGTAAGGAATTGGCCAATACTGTAATCCGGTGGCCTGTAAACAACAGCAATCAAAGCTTGTACAGGGGACTCCAGTTTGACAACCAAGAACTCCAAGTCGGTCACATTGTGATGATACTGCTTTTCATAGGCCTTGAAATGGTTTCTGACATACAAGGTGACACCTCCACCACTTTTACTTGCAATGTCAGGAAGGTTCGTGTACGAGAGGTGTCTGTTGCGTTTGAACAGGTTGTAGCCCTCCAGCTGGAGACTTTCAGCAACAGAAGAGCCTGAGAGATGAGTTTCAGTGAAACATAAAACATCTCCAAGTGTCAACTCATGGTGAGATTTGATATCTTCATTGTGAGCTGGTAATCCTTCCGTGTTGTGATGGATAATTGTTAAAGTTTGCTGTTTGTCTATTGTCTGTAGAAACTTTAAGAGGGGCATAACACTTTCCAGTGATGCATTCTTCATTGAATCCAGGGAGGCTGTGATTTCAGGATCAGCAAAGATCTTCTTCTCATCAAAGTCGGTTATGTACAGTCCTTGCAGTGTAGTCGTTCTACTCAGAGCAACATAGGCCATTCCCGGTTGGAAGACCCGTTTCAATGAGACCACTGCCGACTGTATCGACATCTCCTGACACTTATGAATCATACATCCAAAAGCCAACTTCAGGGGGAACTGCCTGCGAACAACTCCTTTCTGTCTCAGGTTTTCCTCTACCCTTTCTATGTACACCAAGTTGTCAGCATCAAAAGACGACTTGTTACGGTATCTCTGTCGTGCATTTGGATTGTCCAGCACAAGCCCAAGCTTGTTTACCGTAGTAGCACCATTCTCAGTCTGGATGATTATTCTTGCAATCTTGCCAAATGTCCCGTTAACAAGCCCATCTTCTACATCAATGTTTCTTGTGATCATGATACGGGCACCTTCAGCTGCTTGCAGTGTGTCAATCAGATTATCTTTGTGTCCTTTGAAAGGTTGGTGTTGCCTCAGCATCACTCCTGTCTTAGGGTCTTTTCTGTAATCGTCGGCATCTATGTTGGTGACGTTTGAATGGAAAACAGACACAGTTGCAGCATTATGTTTGTGAACCTCTTTGTTGGTGGCAAAGATGTGCAGCATGTCATTAGGGCAGTGGGTGGGATCTGTCAAAGCCTGAGCAAGTAGAGCTTTGTTATCATTGCTTAAGGTGCCAGTCTTCTGCTTGACTCTGATTCTATTCAAAAGCTCAGCAAATGAAATGTCATCCTTCTGTCGCATGATCTCTGTCAGTGTGATCATCTGAAAATTGTCTTTCCAGACGTCATTGGTATTTTCCTCAAACACGCAGAGTGGCTTACTTTTTCCCAGCGGGGGGACCTGGTAAAAGTCTCCTACTGCTAGTACTGACATACCACCAAAAGGTTTCTTACTGCCTTTGATTTGCTGTAATCTCCAGTTGATGTAGGCGAACAGGGGCTTTGAAATCATTGACACCTCGTCAATAACAATGATCTCCGCATTTGACAGCTGTGCCCTCACTTCATCTATTAGATTTCCAAGTCCTTGGTAGGGTGGCTTCAAACTTCTTGGCAACTTCAGCAGAGAATGCAAAGTGTTGCCTGAAATGTTGAAAGCTGCTGTTCCTGTAAATGCAGTTAGTAAAACGCTGGGCATGGATATGTCTGCTTCCTCATGTAGTCTGGTAAGTTTACAGAGTATCTTTGTTGCCTCAGCATAGATGCACTTTATCAGGTGTGATTTGCCTGTCCCTGCACCACCAGTGACAAAGTAATAGAATGGGTCAGGATTTAGGCCACGCACACGGTTAGTGCACCAGTCACAAACTGAGTAGAATGTCTGAGCTTGTGTCCGGTTAAGGTTTCTGTACATTTTCCGAAGGAAATCAGGGCACATTTGTAGGGCCTTCACAGTAAGCGCAATTCCACCTGTTTGTTTGTGACGTGTATACTCCGGAACATCATCTTGTTCATTCTCATGAAGTGGCTCCCCTTCTTTGCGTTCCTCTATACATTCCAACCTATCCAACTCAGCTTCTGGGGCAAAGGTGTTCCAAGCATCTTCAACAGGGCTGTTTTTTACAAAGTCATCCAAGACTTGTTCCACAATTTCGTTGTGTTCGAATTTCTTTTGGTTGCTGGTAACAATTGCACACACTGCTCGGATTGCTTCTTCTCCTGGTAAGCTCACACAGGCACCTTTGTAAAAATCCTGGTGTGTTGGGAACCTTACAGTTTTCAGTGATGACTCTAAACGGTGGGGGAGGTAGAGTTTAAGCAGTCTGCCATAGTAGTTCTCTGGGTCCTTCTTCTCTGAGAAGCGTGCATACCTGATGATTGCAGGCTTCCCTCTCGTGTGTTTTTGAATCATTTCCATTTCATTCAATAGGCTGACACGCTTGTTGTCTTCCTTTTGCTTGCCATCTTCCTTCTGCTTGCCATAGACAACCCTGTAATGGGATGCAAAGTCTGCCAGACACATGGACTCAAACTCTGGTGTTTCGGGTCTGGCTCTGTATTTGTCGACAAAACTCGTCATCCACACATTAAGAGAATCGGCTGGTTTGTTCTGCAATGCACTGAGCGGGAGACTCATTTTCAGTGCGTTGTCACCAGTTGGCAGAAAAACAACCTCACGTGAGCAAGACTTCATTTTCAGGCTGCACGTACGGGCCACAGACTCCTGGGCGCTGACCTCTCTGTGTTTTGAATAAGCCTGAAGAACTTCTTTCATTTCCTCTCGTTCTATCTCTGTTTCTGGGCTCATTTCTTTGACTATTGCTTTGACATAGTCACTCAGCTCCCGTTCTGGCTTGGATATGTAGGACAACATGTACATGATGCAACCATACTCATCAAGAATGTACTGGATGTCCATGTTGGCGTTCCAGGCCGTCAGCAAATGTGGATTGTAGTTGTTCACCCAGCAGTCCTTGACATCACGCTTCATTAGAGTCACGCTTGAGGAGGTCAATGCCTCAATGTACGAGTTGTACTGATTCAAAGTCATATCACACTGTGTCAGTAGCTGTGACATGTCTTCAGGCTGCACTTTTGGGTTATTAAGCAAATCCCAGACTGGTTTCAGTTTGTTTTTGGCTGCTTGTGGTTTCATTGCACAATCTCCTTGTTCTTCTGGCATTGGGTAAGTTATCCTCGTTTTTCTAATAGGTGGCTTTGGAAATCCAAATCTGCATGCTCTGTTACCTTTCTTGCATGATTTTGAATGAGACCTGCTGTGCATTTGAAGTTCTGTTACTTCACAGATTTGTAAGACCTGTTTAGCTTCATCAGGCAGCTGGTATGAGATGTTATGATCTATAAAGGCACACACCTTGTCATCACTGTCTTGTCCAAATATAGGAGCTCCTGCTACCCAACAGAGACAATGTATATGAGGGCTCCCTCTCGCCTGAAATTCAACCCGGTAAAAGTAATCGATAACTTCACCAATTGGCTGTGCAGGACCCAACAGCAGCTCTCGCATCAGAGCATCAACCCATTTGTCAAACATGCGCATGGTGGTCACTGGGTTGCCTCAAAGAATGTCACACTTTTCAGCCCAGTCTAGCCCCGCAAAATCCACCTTTTGACCTTGTTGTGCCTTTATTGCCGTTATTACCTCTGGCCATCTGAATTCTGCAGCAGAGAAGGTAAGAAAAAATGTTGGCTTACCCAATTGTCTGACCATGGCTAGCAAATTCTTCAGATTTTTATCCCAGTAAGCTGGACTCCCTCTCAGTGGTTGCATGAACCTTGTGGCATCTCGGTTTCGCACCAACCTCTCAATCTCACACTTGCCCTGTAGCAGCTTGTTGGATATTTTCTGTCCATCCCTGGTATTGGGTTTTCCTTTCCTTAACTGGATGGACATGCTGCTTTTGGCCATGTGTGTTTCTGTGACAAACTGCGCAAAGAGGTAGCTTGTGTCTCTTGCAAAACGAGTATCAACACAAAAAAGCCTTGCATTGAAATACATGCTCGGGGACAGTTTGACTTGTCTTGCCTGGTCCAATGTATTCTGTCCAGTAGGGAACTGAACAGGGAAAGCCATTGCCTCAAGCCTAGGAACTTTAAAGAAGCTGACAGGTGTGTTTCCTTGTGCAGGTGCAATGCTGAATATTCCATCACCGTGTGTCAGTGCTTCCTCTCCAAGGTCAGATGGCTGCAAACAACTGTCTAGGCCAATTCCAGGTCTTAGTGCATCCTTCTCATCCTCTGCATTGGGAGGTTGTTGGTCATGGCCTTCCTGTTGCTCAGAAGCAGCCAGTAAACATGCAGACTGTACCTCTGATGGATCACAATTTTCGATGCGTTCAAGTATCTCCATCATTTCAGTTTCGTCACAACTGTCGAGTTCCATCCCTTCATCATTATCATCATCATCATCAGCGATTGTCTCATCCACTCTAATTGAAATGTCACTGTAGTCGGGGTGTGTGTCAATGAGTTTTGACAGACCTGCTACTACATTTCCCATGTTGACATAATGAAACAGCTGGTTTGCCTTTGTAAGTCAGACGTCTTTTCAGCTTCACTCTGTGTAACTGGGATGTGCTGTGCGATCTTGGTAGAGTATTGACCGTGGTTTCCACCTCGGATGGCACACACACTACAGCGCCATGTATAGCTGCCTGTCGACCTTTGGGAAGTGTGATGATCTTGGCAAATGGCAGTATTTTGGCCAAAAGTTGTCTTTCCAGCACATTCAAATCGCAGAGCTCTGTGGGAATGGGCACCAGCTCCATGTTGTTAGCTACAGCGATGGATGATTTGTGTCCTGCTTTTAAATGTGAATCACAGTTGTGACAAATCCATTCTTTGGTCCTTTCATCTGGTACGGTGCATTGTTCAGGTCCTTGACAGTGATTGTTGCACACATGGACATATTTCCCTGTCAAACAGGCAGCAACAATGTGTAGATTCTTCTTGTAATAGCTGTGAATGCAATGTTTCACTTGGTTAGGGAAAAGGGTGCGATGACACATCGTGCACACAAATGTTGGCCCAGCTTTAATGCATTCATGGAAAGTGGATATAGCTGTCTGCATTAGGCTGTTGTCCACTGGTTGACTGCATTCCCGCATGACACGAGTCCATCGTCTGTATTTCATTCTTATTTTGAAGGCACATTGCATCTTATGGGTTATGCGAAAATCTGCTTGAGTTTGACGCTTCATTTTTCATGTAACTCATGCAATGTTGCAAGTGACGTTTTCTGAAAGCAGGATCATTGATATTTTCTGGTGATGTATTGCTTCTGCTTCAAGTTGAAATCGACATTTGTGGCATATTTTCTGGTGATGTATTGCTTCTTCTTCAAGTTGTAATCTGCATTTGTCGCATATTTTCTGGTGGTGTACTGCTTCTGCTTCAAGTTGAAATCTGCATTTGTCGCATATTTTCTGGTGATGTATTGCTTCTGCTTCAAGTTGAAATTGGTATCTGTTGCATATTTGCGAATGATATATTGCTTCTGCTTCAACTTAAAATCAGCATCTGCTCTGTATCGGCTGGTGATGTATGTCCTTTTCTTATTGGTGACAGACATCTTTGTAGCCTTGGAATCACGCCTTCTTTCATTTCTGTGTCTTGTCTTCAGTTTTTGTTGTCTCTGTGCATTTAATTTGGAAAATGCCTTACTGTCCTTCCATATGCCCTGTGAGGATTTTGCATCAAGTGACCGTGGAGAATGCTTGCTGGCTGGGAATCCAGTGTGTGTTGCATCTTTGGTCATCTGTGTCACTTTGTTCTCCACATGCTTTGCATTATGTGGTTTGTCAGATTGCACCGGTGGGGACAGCAAACCATCTGACAGACGTCTTGCATGATGAAATGAGACTGGCATGAAGTCATACTGCAGTCCATCAATAGGGCCTCTGGTGTCTGTAACGAGCAATTCATACAACTTATAAATCCTTGCCCCCATATCACTCAAATGTGTAAAAGTGATCATAACAGCTTTTCCTTTTCCAGTGGCAGGAAGTCCATCCTTATTTCGACTATGAGAATCAAACAGTCCATATCTCCCAGACTTGTCTCTGAACAATGCAATGCAATATGGCACTACTATAAAAAGTGCATGTGTAACATCTGCATTGAGGCACTGAAGTCTTGTGGAGAGGTCAACAAACCAACCTTGGTTGTCACCGTCTACCGTGGCTCTCATACATCCCGATAACACTGGAGATTTAACAACGTTATACTCATATTTGTCAGTGTTGAGTCTGAGGGGCACTTCTTCCATTGTCAAGTGCTGATGCTGATAGACATTTCTTTGTTTTAGCTGTTTTATTGTTGAGCCATACAAGCTGTTGCCCTTCTTCAGTATTTGATCAAGATCACCCTTTCTCACATCATCAAGCTCACTGTGGTATGCCAAAAATGTCAGAGCCATGCATGTACACTGTTTGTTCCTTAACCTTCCATAGCCATGATGACCCTGATGAAATGATGCCTGCACAGAAATCTCACTTGGTACACATGGTTCTTGCATGCCATGGTTTTCAGAAGTGCCCATCACACTGTCACTGTGCTCTTGAACTTGACACTGAGTTGAACATGAAAATGACACCACAGGTTCACTATGTACCTCCTGGGCACATTCACTGTCACAAACCTCCATATCCACTATTCTGCTGTGGGGCTCCGGATCCAGTTTAGTCCAGCGTATCTTTGCAGCTTTAGATCTCTTTCCTTTAGATGGCATGATGATATTTGTGGAAGGAGCTATAATTCCCCTCAGAGCTTTGTTCGAAGAGCTATAATTCTCCTCAGAGTTGTGTGGGAGAAACTATAATTCCCCTCAGAGTTGTGTGGGAGGAGCTATAACTTCCCTCCAAGCTGTGTGGGAGGAGCTATAATGCTATAATTGTCTTTAGAGCTGTGTGAGAGGAGCTATAATTCCCCTCAGAGCTGTGTGGGAGGAGCTATAATTCCCCTCACAGCGGTGTGGGAGAAACTATAATTCCCCTCAGAGTTGTGTGGGAGGAGCTATAATTCTCCTCAGAGTTGTGTGGGAGGAGCTATAATGCTAAGCTATAATGCTATAATTCCCCTCTGAGCTGTGTGGGAGGAGCTATAATTCCCCTCAAAGCTGTATTGGAGGAGCTATAACTTCCCTCCAAGCTGTGTGGGAGGAGCTATAATGCTATAATTGTCCTTAGAGCTGTGTGAGATGAGATATAATTCCCCTCAGAGCTTTGTGATTTTTTTTTTTTCAAAAATGTTTTTTTTTTTTCAAAAATGATTTTGTTTTTTTGTTTTTTCAAAAATGATTTTTTTTAAAGATTTATTAAATGATTTTATTTTTTCAAAAATTATTTTTTTTTTCAAATTTTTTTTTTTTTTTGATGGGGTGGTCATAATGTTTTGGCTGATCATTGGGGGGGGGGTCATAATGTCAGCTTTTGTCACCTCCCACTCTAGTTTTGAACATTTCACCATTCATTCCTATGGGACCAATTTCGCCGCAAAAACGATATTTTGTGAACCATTCGGTGAAACGTTCCACAAAATAATTTTTTTTTTCATGGGGCAGTCATAATGTTTTGGCTGATCATGGGGTGGTCATAATGTTTTGGCTGATCATGGGGTTGTCAGCTTTTGTCACCTCCCACTCTAGTTTTGAACATTTCACCATTCATTCCTATGGGACCAATTTCACTGCAAAAACGACGATATTTCGTGGACCATTCGGCGAAACGTTCCACAAAGTAATAGCACACCAATCGGGAACAATCCGCACGTTTCGGTGTATTACTTGTCTCTGTAGTGTAAAAACTGTGGGAGGAGTCTACAAGCATTATCAAGTCTAGCAGATGAGGTCACATGCATTTGGGGTGTCTCAGCATCTTGTGTTTACAACCACTGTTTCCTAGCAACGCTCATGCCCTGTTTATGCTTCACAAATACTGCTCAATACACAATAGACAGGACCATGATAGATGTAGTAACTATGCAGTAATTCAAATGGCCGTATTTTAAAAACTATAAATCCTACAGCGAAGATCTTTATATTGTGAGAATCACAAGACCCAGACCTAGATTTTTATACATAGTAGGTCTCTGAAATATTAAAATTGAAGGCACGGTCGCAGTTTAGAAATTGCCCTTCAAATTTGAAGGGGCTAGAGTGTAGTTTCAATGAATGTCAATGGACGGTGGGAGTTGCAAACAAATGGTCATATTGTGAAAACTATCAGGACTATGGCTTAGCCGTGGACATGTTTAGTGGCAGCAGGAATAGCTGAACGTTTTGATATAAGATTTGTGTAGGTGGGCTTGAAAATGAGGGAGTGGCGGCAGTTTAGAAATCATGTTCTGATTTTTCAGCTTTTGTCACCTCCCACTCTAGTTTCCCCATTCATTCCTATGGGACCGATTTTGCTGCAAAAACGACGATATTTCGTGAACCATTTGGCAAAACGTTCCACAAAGTAATAGCACACCACTCGAGAACAATCCGCACCTTTTGGTATATTACTTGTCTATGTAGTGTAAAAATTGTGGGAGGAGTTAGGGTGGTAAATTTGGCTATAATAATAAGAATAACTAGAAAAGCTACAATTTCTGGGGAAATTGTGAAAGTGTTCTTGCCTCTACAACTGGAGTGGGCGGAGTAACTGGGTGGGGTGGAGTGGCTTGAGTAACTGTGAAAAGTGTTAAAAAGCTTAATATTTTAAAAAGTATAAATAGTAGTAAAAAAGTTCCATCATTAGCTGAAAGAGCTGAACATTTTTTTCAAAAGTAATTTTTTTTTTTAAAAATGAATTTTTTTTATTCAAAAATGATTTTTTTCTTCAAAAATGATTTTTTTTTTCTTCAAAAATTATTTTTATTTTTTCAAAAATATATATTTTTTTTTTTTCAAAAATATATATTTTTTTTTTTCAAAAATATATATTTTTTTTTCATGGGACGGTCATAATGTTTCAGCTGATCATGGGGTTGTCAGCTTTTGTCACCTCCCGCTCTAGTTTTGAACATTTCACCATTCATTCCTATGGGACCAATTTCACCGCAAAAACGACGATATTTCATGAACCATTCGGCGAAACGTTCCACAAAGTAATAGCACACCAATTAAATGACATTGAGGCCGGATTCACACTGGTATTTTTCAGCTTTTCACAAAGTTCCACAAGGTAATAGGACACCAATTAAATGACATTGAACATTTCGCAATTCATTCCTATGGGACCAATATTGCCGCAAAAAACTACGATATTTCGTGGACCATTCGGCGAAATATTCCACAAAGTAATAACACACCAATCGGGAACAATCCGCTCGTTTCGGTATATTACTTGTCTCTGTAGTGTAAAAACTGTGGGAGGAGTCTACAAGCATTATCAAGTCTAGCAGATGAAGTCACATGCATTTGGGGTGTCTCAGCATCTTGTGTTTACAACCACTGTTTCCTAGCAACGCTCATGCCCTGTTTATGCTTCCCAAATACTACTTCATCAAAACTGCCCCATCAGAATTACCCCATCAAAACTGCCCCATCATATTCCTCTATTATAAATCAGTACATGGTGTGTCTGTCCCCTCCCCCGGGCTCTGTAATCAGAGCTGAGATGCTCCAGCCACCTCCCCCCTGTGTATAACAGAAGCTTTGGTAACCATGGCAACAAAACAAACACTAACAGTACACTCTGATTAATGGCTAAAATTTCCTGAAATGACCTCTAAACAAATGGCCGTATTTTAAAAACTATACCTACAGTGAAGATCTTTATATTGTGAGAATCACAAGACCCAGACCTAGATTTTGATGTATAGTATGTCTCTGAAATATTAAAAATGGAGGCACAGTCGCAGTTTAGAAATTGCCCTTCAAATTTGAAGGGGCTAGAGTGTAGTTTCAATGAATGTCAATGGACGGCGTGAGCTGCAAACAAATGGTCATATTGTGAAAACTATCAGGACTATGGCTTAGCCGTGGACATGTTTAGTGGCAGCAGGGATAGCTGAACGTTTTGATATAAGATTTGTGTAGGTGGGCTTGAAAATGAGGGAGTGGCGGCAGTTTAGAAATCATGTTCTGATTTTTCACCTTTTGTCACCTCCCACTCTAGCTTCCCCATTCATTCCTATGGGACCAATTTCGCCGCAAAAACAACGATATTTCGTGAACCATTCGGCGAAACGTTCCACAAAATAATAGCACACCATTCGGGAACAATCCGCACATTTCGGTATATTACTTGTCTATGTAGTGTAAAAACTGTGGGAGGAGTTAGGGTGGTAAATTTGGCTATAATAATAAGAATAACTAGAAAAGGTACAATTTCTGGGGAAATTGTGAAAGTGTTCTTGCCTCTACAACTGGAGTGGGCGGAGTAACTGGGTGGGGTGGAGTGGCTTGAGTAACTGTGAAAAGTGTTAAAAAGCTTAATATTTTAAAAAGTATAAATAGTAGTAAAAAAGTTCCATCATTCGCTGAAAGAGCTGAACATTTTTTTCAAAAGTAATTTTTTTTTTCAAAAATTTTTTTTAATCAAAAATGATTTTTTTTTCTTCAAAAATGATTTTTTTTTTCAAAAGTAATTTTTTTTTTCAAAGGTAATTTTTTTTTTCAAAAATGAATTTTTTTATTTCAAAAAATTTTTTTTTCGAAATTATTATTTTTTTTAAAGTAATTTTTTTTTCAAAAATATTTTTTTTTTCAAATTTTTTTTTCAAAAATATTTTTTTTTTTAAAAGAAATTTTTTTTTCAAAAATATTTTTTTGTTCAAAAATATGATTTTTTTTTTTTTCAAAAATTATTATTTTTTTTTTACATGGGGCGGTCATAATGTTTTGGCTGATCATGGGGTTGTCAGCTTTTGTCACTTCCCACTCTAGTTTTGAACATTTCGCCATTCATTCCTATGGGACCAATTTCGCCGCAAAAACGTCATTTCGTGGACCATTCGGCAAAACATTCCACAAAGTAATAACACACCAATCGGGAACAATCCGCTCGTTTCGGTATATTACTTGTCTCTGTAGTGTAAAAACTGTGGGAGGAGTCTACAAGCATTATCAAGTCTAGCAGATGAAGTCACATGCATTTGGGGTGTCTCAGCATCTTGTGTTTACAACCACTGTTTCCTAGCAACGCTCATGCCCTGTTTATGCTTCCCAAATACTACTTCATCAAAACTGCCCCATCAGAATTACCCCATCAAAACTGCCCCATCATATTCCTCTATTATAAATCAGTACATGGTGTGTCTGTCCCCTCCCCCGGGCTCTGTAATCAGAGCTGAGATGCTCCAGCCACCTCCCCCCTGTGTATAACAGAAGCTTTGGTAACCATGGCAACAAAACAAACACAGTACACGCTGATTAATGGCTAAAATTTCCTGAAATGACCTCTAAACAAATGGCCGTATTTTAAAAACTATACATCCTACAGCGAAGATCTTTATATTGTGAGAATCACAAGACCCAGACCTAGATTTTGATGTATAGTATGTCTCTGAAATATTAAAAATGGAGGCACAGTCGCAGTTTAGAAATTGCCCTTCAAATTTGAAGGGGCTAGAGTGTAGTTTCAATGAATGTCAATGGACGGCGTGAGCTGCAAACAAATGGTCATATTGTGAAAACTATCAGGACTATGGCTTAGCCGTGGACATGTTTAGTGGCAGCAGGGATAGCTGAACGTTTTGATATAAGATTTGTGTAGGTGGGCTTGAAAATGAGGGAGTGGCGGCAGTTTAGAAATCATGTTCTGATTTTCCAGATTTTGTCATCTCCCACTCTAGTTTCCCCATTCATTCCTATGGGACCAATTTCGCCGCAAAAACGACGATATTTCGTGAACCATTTGGCGAAACGTTCCACAAAGTAATAGCACACCATTTGGGAACAATCCGCACGTTTCGGTATATTACTTGTCTATGTAGTGTAAAAACTGTGGGAGGAGTTAGGGTGGTAAATTTGGCTATAATAATAATAAGAACTAGAAAAGGTACAATTTCTGGGGAAATTGTGAAAAGTGTTCTTGCCTCTACATCTGGAGTGAGCGGAGTAACTGGGGGGAGTGCCTGGAGTAACTGTTGTGTGGTTGGAGTAACTGTGGAAAGGTTGAACTGGGCAGATGGGCAGAGTAACTGTGTGGAGTGTTTGTAGTGAGTAAAGATAGTAAACATTACACTAACCAATTGATTGATCAAATTTAAAAAGTGCACAAGTGCTAATGATGTAAAAGGTAGAAATATCGGTAAATGACTTTGTCGGACACAGACTTAAGGGTTACCAGGATTTATTCCGCCCCAGCCAAAGCATAGCACCTGACGGACTCGCGTCCCAAAATCAAGTGTGTCAAAAACAGTTTACACAGTGTACATATAATTTCAACATATTGCATCACAAGCGAACTGGCGGTATATTTCCGTTATACATTAACATTAACATTAACATTTTGAACAGTCAACTTTTTGGATACAAGGCAATTCATTAAAGCATATACTTTAAACCCTTACAAATTTTCAGTTTCTCTGCAGTTTTGCTCCTTGCTGTTTCTTTGTCTTACTAATCAGCAAGCAGGCTATAGCACAGGAAGGAGAGGGTGAGTGTGATGAGGACAGTGTGATAGGGCGAGCTGACGTGCTGCATCTACCGTCTGTAGGACGGGTGATCGTTTTAGCCAGCCGGCTTCTTATGCTTATTTGAATCTGCTACACTGTAAGTGTTATTTTAATTCTTTTAATAAACCTCAAAACCAGGATTACGTTATGTTGTTTCCCTCTCTTTTCCCGGGGTACCCCTAAATGAGATCAACCCCCCAGCTAGGAGTCTTTTATTAATCTCCATGATAAGAGTGATTTCCTGTGACTTGGTGGACTAGTGGTATCATCACCCTTTGGCTGTATGAAGTGGCATGTCGTTTCCTAGAAGCCCATCCAATGAAAGGCCCTGACCGGGTTAAGGTCGCAAGCCCCCTTGTGCTTTCCGTTTGGTAAGCGCGCATTTTATTTTCAGCTACCACCGTGGTGCGGTGGAGGAATTTTTTCTATTTTACATTTCCTGCTTTAAAAAAATGGGGTCTGAGCCTATGTATTTTCACAACATTTATTTTGACTTTATTCACTGTGTTAGGACTGTCCAGTGAACACTTATTGATTTAGGTTTCAAGAACTGTGTTAGTTATTTAATTTGGGTTCTAACCAATTAGTCCTATTCAACACTGGTACTAGTATTTACTCCTATTTACAGCGCTGCTATATTTGTTATATTGTTGTATTAGTGTGTGTATCTCACATAGAGTGGCTGCTTTTGTTATTATGTAGTTTTTTTTAATTTTTTTTCACTAAGTTATTTTCATCACTATTTTGGTTATCCCCTATTTGGTCATTCACAATATTTCACGAACAGGTACCCTTTTTGGGTGCACTACAGCGCGGTATTCCTCTTACTATATGATGAGGACAGATGTCTGTGATGGATGGGGGGGAGTAAGTGAGTTCAGTGTCTAACAAGTACACCGAACATGAAATATAGAGAATGATGTTTAGCTAATTGTAAATGGTCCCACATAACTATGGCCACGTAAACTGACCCTCATTGCCACTTTATCTGTTTGATGACCACTGTCTCACAACCACTGTTTCCTGGCAACACTCATGCCCTGTTTATGCAGGCTCTAAGCGTGTTCACAACCACTGCTCAAAACACAATACACAGGATAATGGTAGCTGTAATAACTGTGCAGTACTCCTGACTGGAGACACTGCTGCACCCTGGAGATGTAAATGTGATCCAACAGTGTGTTTTTTTCTGTGGTGGCTGCCCAGACCAGTTGAGTATATCCTCTTGAGTGAAGAAGGTCAGATATTGGCTTCTTTTCTCTGCACAGAAAATCTTCATTGAAATCTCCACAGAGTATTATAGGTTGGCAATCCATTATTTCCAAAGATTCCAAGAGGCCCAGCAGGTTAGTAAGGAATTGGCCAATACTGTAATCCGGTGGCCTGTAAATGACAGCGATCAAAGCTTGTACAGGGGACTCCAGTTTGACAACCAAGAACTCCAAGTCAGTCATATTGTGATGATACTGCTTTTCATAGGCCTTGAAATGGTTTCTGACATACAAGGCGACACCTCCGCCACTTTTACTTGCAATGTCAGGAAGGTTTGTGTACGAGAGGTGTCTGTTGCGTTTGAACAGGTTGTAGCCCTCCAGCTGGAGACTTTCAGCAACAGAAGAGCCTGAGAGATGAGTTTCAGTGAAACATAAAACATCTCCAAGTGTCAACTCATGGTGAGATTTGATATCTTCAATGTGAGCTGGTAATCCTTCCGTGTTGTGATGGATAATTGTTAATGTTTGCTGTTTGTCTGTTGTCTGTAGAAACTTTAAGAGGGGCATAACACTTTCCAGTGATGCTTTCTTCATTGAATCCAGGGAAGCTGTGATTTCAGGATCAGCAAAGATCTTCTTCTCATCAAAGTCGGTTATGTACAGTCCTTGTAGTGTAGTCGTTCTACTCAGAGCAACATAGGCCATTCCCGGTTGGAAGACCCGTTTCAATGAGACCACTGCCGACTGTATCGACATCCCCTGACACTTATGAATCGTACATCCAAAAGCCAACTTCAGGGGGAACTGCCTGCGAACAACTCCTTTCTGTCTCAGGTTTTCCTCTACCCTTTCTATGTACACCAAGTTGTCAGCATCACAAGACGACTTGTTACGGTATCTCTGTCCTGCATTTGGATTGTCCAGCACAAGCCCAAGCTTGTTTACCGTAGTAGCACCATTCTCAGTCTGGATGATTATTCTTGCAATCTTGCCAAATGTCCCGTTAACAAGCCCGTCTTCTACATCAATGTTTCTTGTGATCATGATACGGGCACCTTCAGCTGCTTGCAGTGTGTCAATCAGATTGTCTTTGTGTCCTTTGAAAGGTTGGTGTTGCCTCAGCATCACTCCTGTCTTAGGGTCTTTTCTGTAATCGTCGGCATCTATGTTGGTGATGTTTGAATGGAGAACAGACACAGTTGCAGCATTATGTTTGTGAACCTCTTTGTTGGTGGCAAATATGTGTAGCACGTCATTAGGGCAGTGGGTGGGATCTGTAAAAGCCTGAGCAAGCAGAGCTTTGTCATCATTGCTTAAGGTGACAGTCTTCTGCTTGACTCTGATTCTATTCAAAAGCTCAGCAAATGAAATGTCATCCTTCTGTCGCATGATCTCTGTCAGCGTGATCATCTGAAAGTTGTCTTTCCAGACGTCATTGGTATTTTCCTCAAACACGCAGAGTGGCTTACATTTTCCCAGCGGGGGGACCTGGTAAAAGTCTCCTACTGCTAGTACTGACATACCACCAAAAGGTTTCTTACTGCCTTTGATTTGCTGTAATCTCCAGTTGATGTAGGCAAACAGAGGCTTTGAAATCATTGACACCTCGTCAATAACAATGATCTCCACATTTGACAGCTGTGCCCTCACTTCATCTTTTAGATTTCCAAGTCCTTGGTAGGGTGGCTTCAAGCTTCTTGGCAACTTCAGCAGAGAATGCAAAGTGTTGCCTGAAATGTTGAAAGCTGCTGTTCCTGTAAATGCAGTTAGTAAAACGCTGGGCATGGATATGTCTGCTTCCTCACGTAGTCTGGTAAGTTTACAGAGTATCTTTGTCACCTCAGCATAGATGCACTTTATCAGGTGTGATTTGCCTGTCCCTGCACCACCAGTGACAAAGTAATAGAATGGGTCAGGATTTAGGCCACGCACACGGTTAGTGCACCAGTCACAAACTGAGTAGAATGTCTGAGCTTGTGTCCGGTTAAGGTTTCTGTACATTTTCCGAAGGAAATCAGGGCACATTTGTGGGGCCTTCACAGTAAGCGCAATTCCACCTGTTTGTTTGTGACGTGTATACTCCGGAACATCATCTTGTTCATTCTCATGAAGTGGCTCCCCTTCTTTGCGTTCCTCTATACATTCCAACCTATCCAACTCAGCTTCTGGGGCAAAGGTGTTCCAAGCATCTTCAACAGGGCCGTTTTTTACAAAGTCATCCAAGACTTGTTCCACAATTTTGTTGTGTTGTTCGAACTTCTTTTGGTTGCTGGTAACAATTGCAGACACTGCTCGGATTGCTTCTTCTCCTGGTAAGCTCACACAGGCGCCTTTGTAAAAATCCTGGTGTGTTGGGAACCTTACAGTTTTCAGTGATGACTCTGAGCGGTGGGGGAGGTAGAGTTTAAGCAGTCTGCCGTAGTAGTTCTCAGGGTCCTTCTTCTCTGAGAAGCGTGCGTACCTGATGATTGCAGGCTTCCCTCTCGTGCGATTTTGAATCATTCCCATTTCATTCAATAGGCTGACACGCTTGCTGTCTTCCTTTTGCTTGCCATCTTCCTTCTGCTTGCCATAGACAACCCTGTAATGGGATGCAAAGTCTGCCAGACACATGGACTCAAACTCTGGTGTTTCGGGTCTGGCTCTGTATTTGTCGACAAAACTCGTCATCCACACATTAAGAGAATCGGCTGGTTTGTTCTGCAATGCACTGAGCGGGAGACTCATTTTCAGTGCGTTGTCCCCAGTTGGCAGAAAAACAACCTCACGTGAGCAAGACTTCATTTTCAAGCTGCACGTACGGGCCACAGACTCCTGGGCGCTGACCTCTCTGTGTTTTGAATAAGCCTGAAGAACCTCTTTCATTTATTCTCGTTCTGTCGCTGTTTCTGGGCTCATTTCTTTGACTATTGTTTTGAGATAGTCACTCAGCTCCCGTTCTGGCTTGGATATGTAGGACAACATGTACATGATGCAACCATACTCATCAAGAATGTACTGGATGTCCATGTTGGCGTTCCAGGCCGTCAGTAAATGTGGATTGTAGTTGTTCACCCAGCAGTCCTTGACATCACGCTTCATTAGAATCACGCTTGAGGAGGTCAATGCCTGAATGTACGAGTTGTACTGATTCAAAGTCATATCACACTGTGCCAGTAGCTGTGACATGTCTTCAAGCTGCACTTTTGGGTTATTAAGCAAATCCCAGACTGGTTTCAGTTTGTTTTTGGCTGCTTGTGGTTTCATTGCACAATCTCCTTGTTCTTCTGGCATCGGGTAAGTTATCCTCGTTTTTCTAATAGGTGGCTTTGGAAATCCAAATCTGCATACTCTGTTACCTTTCTTGCATGATTTTGAATGAGACCTGCTGTGCATTTGAAGTTCTGTTACAAATCTGTGAAGTAAGGCCTGTTTGGCTTCATCAGGCAGCTGGCATGAGATGTTATGATCTATAAAGGCACACACCTTGTCATCACTGTCTTGTCCAAATATAGGAGCTCCTGCTACCCAACAGAGACAATGTATATGAGGGCTCCCTCTCGCCTGAAATTCAACCCGGTAAAAGTAATCGATAACTTCACCAATTGGCTGTGCAGGACCCAACAGCAGCTCTCGCATCAGAGCATCAACCCGTTTGTCAAACATGCGCATGGTGGTCACTGGGTTGCCTCGAAGAATGTCACACTTTTCAGCCCAGTCTAGCCCCGCAAAATCCACCTTTTGACCTTGTTGTGCCTTTATTGCCGTTATTACCTCTGGCCATCTGAATTCTGCAGCAGAGAAGGTAAGAAAAAATGTTGGCTTACCCAATTGTCTGACCATGGCTAGCAAATTCTTCAGATTTTTATCCCAGTAAGCTGGACTCCCTCTCAGTGGTTGCATGAACCTTGTGGCATCTCGGTTTCGCACCAACCTCTCAACCTCACACTTGTCCTGTAGCAGCTTGTTGGATATTTTCCGTCCATCCCTGGTATTGGGTTTTCCTTTCCTTAACTGGATGGACATGCTGCTTTTGGCCATGTGTGTTTCTGTGACAAACTGCGCAAAGAAGAGGTAGCTTGTGTCTCTTGCAAAACGAGTATCAACACAAAAAAGCCTTGCATTGAAATACATGCTCGGGGACAGTTTGACTTGTCTTGCCTGGTCCAATGTATTCTGTCCAGTAGGGAACTGAACAGGGAAAGCCATTGCCTCAAGCCTAGGAACTTTAAAGAAGCTGACAGGTGTGTTTCCTTGTGCAGGTGCAATGCTGAATATTCCATCACCGTGTGTCAGTGCTTCCTCTCCAAGGTCAGATGGCTGCAAACAACTGTCTAGGCCAATTCCAGGTCTTAGTGTATCCTTCTCATCCTCTGCATTGGGAGGTTGTTGGTCATGGCCTTCCTGTTGCTCAGAAGCAGCCGGTAAACATGCAGACTGTACCTCTGATGGATCACAATTTTCGATGCGTTCAAGTATCTCCATCATTTCAGTTTCGTCACAACTGTCGAGTTCCATCCCATCATCATTATCATCATCATCAGCGATTGTCTCATCCACTCTAATTGAAATGTCACTGTAGTCGGGGTGTGTGTCAATGAGTTTTGACAGACCTGCTACTACATTTCCCATGTTGACATAATGAAACAGCTGGTGGCCTTTGTAAGTCAGACGTCTTTTCAGCTTCACTCTGTGTAACTGGGATTTGCTGTGCGATCTTGGTAGAGTATTGACCGTGGTTTCCACCTCGGATGGCACACACACTACAGCGCCATGTATAGCTGCCTGTCGACCTTTGGGAAGTGTGATGATCTTGGCAAATGGCAGTATTTTGGCCAAAAGTTGTCTTTCCAGCACATTCAAATCGCAGAGCTCTGGGGGAATGGGCGCCAGCTCCATGTTGTTAGCTACAGCCATGGATGATTTGTGTCCTGCTTTTAAATGTAAATCACAGTTGTGACAAATCCATTCTTTGGTCCTTTCATCTGGTACGGTGCATTGTTCAGGTCCTTGACAGTGATTGTTGCACACATGGACATATTTCCCTGTCAAACAGGCAGCAACAATGTGTAGATTCTTCTTGTAATTGCTGTGAATGCAATGTTTCACTTGGTTAGGGAAAAGGGTGCGATGACACATCGTGCACACAAATGTTGGCCCAGCTTTAATGCATTCATGGAAAGTGGATATAGCTGTCTGCATTAGGCTGTTGTCCACTGGTTGACTGCATTCCCGCATGACACGAGTCCATCGTCTGTATTTCATTCTTATTTTGAAGGCACATTGCATCTTATGGGTTATGCGAAAATCTGCTTGAGTTTGACGCTTCATTTTCATGTAACTCATGCAATGTTGCAAGTGACGTTTTCTGAAAGCAGGATCATTATGATATTTTCTGGTGATGTATTGCTTCTGCTTCAACTTGAAATCGACATTTGTGGCATATTTTCTGGTGATGTATTGCTTCTTCTTCAAGTTGTAATCTGCATTTGTCGCATATTTTCTGGTGGTGTACTGCTTCTGTTTCAAGTTGAAATCTGCATTTGTCGCATATTTTCTGGTGATGTATTGCTTCTGCTTCAAGTTGAAATTGGCATCTGTTGCATATTTGCGAATGATATATTGCTTCTGCTTCAACTTAAAATCAGCATCTGCTCTGTATCGGCTGGTGATGTATGTCCTTTTCTTATTGGTGACAGACATCTTTGTAGCCTTGAAATCACGCCTTCTTTCATTTCTGTGTCTTGTCTTCAGTTTTTGTCGTCTCTGTGCATTTAATTTGGACAATGCCTTACTGTCCTTCCATATGCCCTGTGAGGATTTCGCATCAACTGACCGTGGAGAGTGCTTGCTGGCTGGGAATCCAGTGTGTGTTACATCTTTGGTCATCTGTGTCACTTTGTTCTCCACATGCTTTGCATTATGTGGTTTGTCAGATTGCACCAGTGGGGACAGCAAACCATCTGACAGACGTCTTGCACGATGAAATGAGACTGGCATGAAGTCATACTGCAGTCCATCAATAGGGCCTCTGGTGTCTGTATGGAGCAATTCATACAACTTATAAATCCTTGCCCCCATATCACTCAAATGTGTAAAAGTGATCATAACAGCTTTTCCTTTTCCAGTGGCAGGAAGTCCATCCTTATTTCGACTATGAGAATCAAACAGTCCATATCTCCCAGACTTGTCTCTGAACAATGCAATGCAATATGGCACTACTATAAAAAGTGCATGTGTAACATCTGCATTGAGGCACTGAAGTCTTGTGGAGAGGTCAACAAACCAACCTTGGTTGTCACCGTCTACCGTGTCTCTCATACATCCCGATAACACTGGAGATTTAACAACGTTATACTCATATTTGTCAGTGTTGACTCTGAGGGGCACTTCTTCCATTGTCAAGTGTTGATGCTGATAGACATTTCTTTGTTTTAGCTGTTTTATTGTTGAGCCATACAAGCTGTTGCCCTTCTTCAGTATTTGATCAAGATCACCCTTTCTCACATCATCAAGCTCACTGTGGTATGCCAAAAATGTCAGAGCCATGCATGTACACTGTTTGTTCCTTAACCTTCCATAGCCATGATGACCCTGATGAAATGATGCCTGCACAGAAATCTCACTTGGTACACATGGTTCTTGCATGCCATGGTTTTCAGAAGTGCCCATCACACTGTCACTGTGCTCTTGAACTTGACACTGAGTTGAACATGAAAATGACACCACAGGTTCACTATGTACCTCCTGGGCACATTCACTGTCACAAACCTCCATATCCACTATGCTGCTGTGGGGCTCCGGATCCAGTTTAGTCCAGCGTATCTTTGCAGCTTTAGATCTCTTTCCTTTAGATGGCATGATGATATTTGTGGAAGGAGCTATAATTCTCCTCAGAGCTTTGTTCGAAGAGCTATAATTCCCCTCAGAGTTGTGTTGGAGGAGGAGCTATAATTCGCCTCAGAGCTGTGTGGGAGGAGCTATAACTCCCCTCTGAGCTGTGTGGGAGGAGCAATAATGCTATAATTCCCCTTAGAGCTGTGTGGGAGAAGCTATATTTCCCCTCAGATCTGTGTGGGAGAAGCTACATTTCCCATCAGAGTTGTGTGGGAGAAGCTATAATTCCCCTCAGAGCTGTTTAAAAGGAGCTATAATTCCCCTCACAGCAGTGTGGAAGAAACTATAATTCCTCTCAGAGTTGTGTGGGAGGAGCTCTAATTCTCCTCAGCTGTGTGGGAGGAGCTATAATGCTAAGCTGTAATTCCCCTCAGAGCTGTGTAGGAGGAGCTATAATTCCCCTCACAGCGGTGTGGGAGAAACTATAATTCCCCTCAGAGTTGTGTGGGAGGAGCTATAATGCTAAGCTATAATGCTATAATTCCCCTTTGAGCTGTGTGGGAGGAGCTATAATTCCCCTCAAAGCTGTATTGGAGGAGCTATAACTTCCCTCCAAGCTGTGTGGGAGGAGCTATAATGTTATAATTGTCCTTAGAGCTGTGTGAGAGGAGCTATAATTCCCCTCAGAGCTTTGTGATTTTTTTTTTTCAAAAATTATTTTGTTTTTTTGTTTTTTCAAAAATGATTTTGTTTTTTTGTTTTTTCAAAAATGATTTTTTTAAATGATTTTTTTTTTCAAAAATGAAATTTTTTTTTTCAAAAATGAATTTTGTTTTTTTCAAAAATATTTTTTTTTTTTACATGGGGCGGTCATAATGTTTTGGCTGATCATGGGGTGGTCATAATGTTTTGGCTGATCATGGGGTTGTCAGCTTTTGTCACCTCCCACTCTAGTTTTGAACATTTCGCCATTCATTCCTATGGGACCAATTTTGCCGCAAAAACGACGATATTTCGTGGACCATTCGGCGAAACGTTCCACAAAGTAATAGCACACCAATCGGGAAAAATCCGCACGTTTCGGTATATTACTTGTCTCTGTAGTGTGGAAAATGTGGGAGGAGTCTACAAGCATTATCAAGTCTAGCAGATGAAGTCACATGCATTTGGGGTGTCTCAGCATCTTGTGTTTACAACCACTGTTTCCTAGCAACATTTCCTTTTGAACATTTTGCCATTCATTCCTATGGGACCAATTTCGCCGCAAAAACGACGATATTTCGTGGACCATTCGGCGAAACGTTCCACAAAGTGATAGCACACCAATCGGGAACAATCCGCTCGTTTTGGTATATTACTTGTCTCTGTAGTGTAAAAACTGTGGGAGGAGTCTACAAGCATTATCAAGTCTAGCAGATGAAGTCACATGCATTTGGGGTGTCTCAGCATCTTGTGTTTACAACCACTGTTTCCTAGCAACGCTCATGCCCTGTTTATGCTTCCCAAATACTACTTCATCAAAACTGCCCCATCAGAATTACCCCATCAAAACTGCCCCATCATATTCCTCTATTATAAATCAGTACATGGTGTGTCTGTCCCCTCCCCCGGGCTCTGTAATCAGAGCTGAGATGCTCCAGCCACCTCCCCCCCTGTGTATAACAGAAGCTTTGGTAACCATGGCAACAAAACAAACACAGTACACGCTGATTAATGGCTAAAATTTCCTGAAATGACCTCTAAACAAATGGCCGTATTTTTAAAACTATACATCCTACAGCGAAGATCTTTATATTGTGAGAATCACAAGACCCAGACCTAGATTTTGATGTATAGTATGTCTGTGAAATATTAAAAATGAAGGCACAGTCGCAGTTTAGAAATTGCCCTTCAAATTTGGAGGGGGCTAGAGTGTAGTTTCAATGAATGTCAATGGACGGCGTGAGTTGCAAACAAATGGTCATATTGTGAAAACTATCAGGACTATGGCTTAGCCGTGGACATGTTTAGTGGCAGCAGGGATAGCTGAACATTTTGATATAAGATTTGTGTAGGTGGGCTTGAAAATGAGGGAGTGGCGGCAGTTTAGAAATCATGTTCTGATTTTTCAGCTTTTGTCACCTCCCACTCTAGCTTCCCCATTCATTCCTATGGGACCAATTTCGCCGCAAAAATGACGATATTTTGTTAACCATTCGGCGAAACGTTCCACAAAGTAATAGCACACCATTCGGGAACAATCCACATGTTTCGGTATATTACTTGTCTATGTAGTGTAAAAACTGTGGGAGGAGTTAGGGTGGTAAATTTGGCTATAATAATAAGAATAATATATATGTGAGATAACAGTAAGTGGTCTTGCTATGCAAGAACACTTAATAATATATATGTGAGATAACAATAAGTGGTCTTGCTATGCAAGAACACTTAATAATATATATGTGAGATAACAATAAGTGGTCTTGCTATGCAAGAACACTTAATAATATATATGTGAGATAACAATAAGTGGTCTTGCTATGCAAGAACACTTAACAAGATTATTCTAAGGGAAATTGTGAAAAGTGTTCTTGCCTCTACAACTGGAGTGGGCGGAGTAACTGGGGGGAGTGGCTGGAGTAACTGTTGTGTGGTTGGAGTAACTGTGGAAAGGTTGAAATGGGCAGAGTAACTGTGTGGAGTGTTTGTAGTAAGTAAAGATAGTAAACATTACACTAACCAATTGATTGATCAAATTTAAAAAGTGCACAAGTGCTAATGATGTAGAAGGTAGAAATATCGGTAAATGACTTTGGCGGACACAGACTTAAGGGTTACCAGGATTTATTCCGCTCCAGCCAAAGCATAGCACCTGACGGACTCGCGTCCCAAAATCAAGTGTGTCAAAAACAGTTTACACAGTGTACATATAATTTCAATATATTGCATCACAAGCGAACTGGCAGTATATTTCCGTTATACGTTGTATTAACATTTTGAACAGTCAACTTTTTGAACTTTTTGGATACAAGGCAATTCATTAAAGCATACACTTTAAACCCTTACAAATTTTCAGTTTCTCTGCAGTTTTGCTCCTTGCTGTTTCTTTATCTGTCTTACTAATCAGCAAGCAGGCTATAGCACAGGAAGGAGAGGGTGAGTGTGATGAGGACAGATGTCTGTGATGGATGGGGGGGAGTAAGTGAGTTCAGTGTCTAACAAGTACACCGAACATGAAATATAGAGAATGATTTTTAGCTAATTGTAAATGGTCCCACATAACTAAAACTGACATAAAACTCACATAACATAAACTGACCCTCATTGCCACTTTATTATCTGTTTGATGACCACTGTCTCACAACCACTGTTTCCTGGCATCACTTATGCCCTGTTTATGCAGGCTCTAAGCGTGTTCACAACCACTGTTCAAAACACAATACACAGGATCATGATAGCTGTAATAACTGTGCAGTACTCCTGACTGGAGACAGTGCTGCACCCTGGAGATGTAAATGTGATCCAACAGTGTGTTTTTTTTCTGTGGTGGCTGCCCAGACCAGTTGGGTATATCCTCTTGAGTGAAGAAGGTCAGATATTGGCTTCTTTTCTCTGCACAGAAAATCTTCATTGAAATCTCCACAGAGTATTATAGGTTGGCAATCCATTATTTCCAAAGATTCCAAGAGGCCCAGCAGGTTAGTAAGGAATTGGCCAATACTGTAATCCGGTGGCCTGTAAACAACAGCGATCAAAGCTTGTACAGGGGACTCCAGTTTGACAACCAAGAACTCCAAGTCAGTCACATTGTGATGATACTGCTTTTCAAAGGCCTTGAAATGGTTTCTGACATACAAGGCGACACCTCCACCACTTTTACTTGCAATGTCAGGAAGGTTCGTGTACGAGAGGTGTCTGTTGCGTTTGAACAGGTTGTAGCCCTCCAGCTGGAGACTTTCAGCAACAGAAGAGCCTGAGAGATGAGTTTCAGTGAAACATAAAACATCTCCAAGTGTCAACTCATGGTGAGATTTGATATCTTCAATGTGAGCTGGTAATCCTTCCATGTTGTGATGGATAATTGTTAATGTTTGCTGTTTGTCTGTTGTCTGTAGAAACTTTAAGAGGGGCATAACACTTTCCAGTGATGCATTCTTCATTGAATCCAAGATCTTCTTATCAAAGTCGGTTATGTACAGTCCTTGCAGTGTAGTCGTTCTACTCAGAGCAACATAGGCCATTCCCGGTTGGAAGACCTGTTTCAATGAGACCACTGCTGACTGTATCGACATCCCCTGACACTTATGAATCGTACATGCAAAAGCCAACTTCAGGGGGAACTGCCTGCGAACAACTCCTTTCTGTCTCAGGTTTTCCTCTACCCTTTCTATGTACACCAAGTTGTCAGCATCACAAGACGACTTGTTACGGTATCTCTGTCCTGCATTTGGATTGTCCAGCATAAGCCCAAGCTTGTTTACCGTAGTAGTACCATTCTCAGTCTGGATGATTATTCTTGCAATCTTGCCAAATGTCCCGTTAACAAGCCCATCTTCTACATCAATGTTTCTTGTGATCATGATACGGGCACCTTCAGCTGCTTGCAGTGTGTCAATCAGATTGTCTTTGTGTCCTTTGAAAGGTTGGTGTTGCCTCAGCATCACTCCTGTCTTAGGGTCTTTTCTGTAATCGTCGGCATCTATGTTGGTGACGTTTGAATGGAGAACAGACACAGTTGCAGCATTATGTTTGTGAACCTCTTTGTTGGTGGCAAATATGTGTAGCACGTCATTAGGGCAGTGGGTGGGATCTGTAAAAGCCTGAGCAAGCAGAGCTTTGTCATCATTGCTTAAGGTGACAGTCTTCTGCTTGACTCTGAATCTATTCAAAAGCTCAGCAAATGAAATGTCATCCTTCTGTCGCATGATCTCTGTCAGCGTGATCATCTGAAAGTTGTCTTTCCAGAGGTCATTGGTATTTTCCTCAAACACGCAGAGTGGCTTGCTTTTTCCCAGCGGGGGGACCTGGTGAAAGTCTCCTACTGCTAGTACTGACATACCACCAAAAGGTTTCTTACTGCCTTTGATTTGCTGTAATCTCCAGTTGATGTAGGCAAACAGGGGCTTTGAAATCATTGACACCTCGTCAATAACAATGATCTCCGCATTTGACAGCTGTGCTCTCAATTCATCTATTAGATTTCCAAGTCCTTGGTAGGGTGGCTTCAAGCTTCTTGGCAACTTCAGCAGAGAATGCAAAGTGTTGCCTGAAATGTTGAAAGCTGCTGTTCCTGTAAATGCAGTTAGTAAAACGCTGGGCATGGATATGTCTGCTTCCTCACGTAGTCTGGTAAGTTTACAGAGTATCTTTGTCGCCTCAACATAGATGCACTTTATCAAGTGTGATTTGCCTGTCCCTGCACCACCAGTGACAAAGTAATAGAATGGGTCAGGATTTAGGCCACGCACACGGTTAGTGCACCAGTCACAAACTGAGTAGAATGTCTGAGCTTGTGTCCGGTTAAGGTTTCTGTACATTTTCCGAAGGAAATCAGGGCACATTTGTGGGGCCTTCACAGTAAGCGCAATTTCACCTGTTTGTTTGTGACGTGTATACGGAACATCATCTTGTTCATTCTCATGAAGTGGCTCCCCTTCTTTGCGTTCCTCTATACATTCCAACCTATCCAACTCAGCTTCTGGGGCAAAGGTGTTCCAAGCATCTTCAACAGGGCCGTTTTTTACAAAGTCATCCAAGACTTGTTCCACAATTTTGTTGTGTTGTTCGAACTTCTTTTGGTTGCTGGTAACAATTGCAGACACTGCTCGGATTGCTTCTTCTCCTGGTAAGCTCACACAGGCGCCTTTGTAAAAATCCTGGTGTGTTGGGAACCTTACAGTTTTCAGTGATGACTCTGAACGGTGGGGGAGGTAGAGTTTAAGCAGTCTGCCGTAGTAGTTCTCGGGGTCCTTCTTCTCTGAGAAGCGTGCGTACCTGATGATTGCAGGCTTCCCTCTCGTGCGTTTTTGAATCATTCCCATTTCATTCAATAGGCTGACACGCTTGCTGTCTTCCTTCTGCTTGCCATAGACAACCCTGTAATGGGATGCAAAGTCTGCCAGACACATGGACTCAAACTCTGGTGTTTCGGGTCTGGCTCTGTATTTGTCGACAAAACTCGTCATCCACACATTAAGAGAATCGGCTGGTTTGTTCTGCAATGCACTGAGCGGGAGACTCATTTTCAGTGCGTTGTCACCAGTTGGCAGAAAAACAACCTCACGTGAGCAAGACTTCATTTTCAGGCTGCACGTACAGGCCACAGACTCCTGGGCGCTGACCTCTCTGTGTTTTGAATAAGCCTGAAGAACCTCTTTCATTTCTTCTCGTTCTGTCGCTGTTTCTGGGCTCATTTCTTTGACTATTGCTTTGACATAGTCACTCAGCTCCCGTTCTGGCTTGGATATGTAGGACAACATGTACATGATGCAACCATACTCATCAAGAATGTACTGGATGTCCATGTTGGCGTTCCAGGCCGTCAGCAAATGTGGATTGTAGTTGTTCACCCAGCAGTCCTTGACATCACGCTTCATTAGAGTCACGCTTGAGGAGGTCAATGCCTGAATGTACGAGTTGTACTGATTCAAAGTCATATCACACTGTGCCAGTAGCTGTGACATGTCTTCAAGCTGCACTTTTGGGTTATTAAGCAAAATCCAGACTGGTTTCAGTTTGTTTTTGGCTGCTTGTGGTTTCATTGCACAATCTCCTTGTTCTTCTGGCATCGGGTAAGTTATCCTCATTTTTCTAATAGGTGGCTTTGGAAATCCAAATCTGCATACTCTGTTACCTTTCTTGCATGATTTTGAATGAGATCTGCTGTGCATTTGAAGTTCTGTTACAAATCTGTGAAGTAAGGCCTGTTTGGCTTCATCAGGCAGCTGGTATGAGATGTTATGATCTATAAAGGCACACACCTTGTCATCACTGTCTTGTCCAAATATAGGAGCTCCTGCTACCCAACAGAGACAATGTATATGAGGGCTCCCTCTCGCCTGAAATTCAACCCGGTAAAAGTAATCAATAACTTCACCAATTGGCTGTGCAGGACCCAACAGCAGCTCTCGCATCAGAGCATCAACCCGTTTGTCAAACACGCGCATGGTGGTCACTGGGTTGCCTCGAAGAATGTCACACTTTTCAGCCCAGTCTAGCCCCGCAAAATCCACCTTTTGACCTTGTTGTGCCTTTATTGCCGTTATTACCTCTGGCCATCTGAATTCTGCAGCAGAGAAGGTAAGAAAAAATGTTGGCTTACCCAATTGTCTGACCATGGCTAGCAAATTCTTCAGATTTTTATCCCAGTAAGCTGGACTCCCTCTCAGTGGTTGCATGAACCTTGTGGCATCTCGGTTTCGCACCAACCTCTCAACCTCACACTTGTCCTGTAGCAGCTTGTTGGATATTTTCCGTCCATCCCTGGTATTGGGTTTTCCTTTCCTTAACTGGATGGACATGCTGCTTTTGGCCATGTGTGTTTCTGTGACAAACTGCGCAAAGAAGAGGTAGCTTGTGTCTCTTGCAAAACGAGTATCAACACAAAAAAGACTTGCATTGACATACATGCTCGGGGACAGTTTGACTTGTCTTGCCTGGTCCAATGTATTCTGTCCAGTAGGGAACTGAACAGGGAAAGCCATTGCCTCAAGCCTAGGAACTTTAAAGAAGCTGACAGGTGTGTTTCCTTGTGCAGGTGCAATGCTGAATATTCCATCACCATGTGTCAGTGCTTCCTCTCCAAGGTCAGATGGCTGCAAACAACTGTCTAGGCCAATTCCAGGTCTTAGTGTATCCTTCTCATCCTCTGCATTGGGAGGTTGTTGGTCATGGCCTTCCTGTTGCTCGGAAGCAGCCGGTAAACATGCAGACTGTACATCTGATGGATCACAATTTTCGATGCGTTCAAGTATCTCCATCATTTCAGTTTGTCACAACTGTCGAGTTCCATCCCATCATCATCATCATTATCATCATCAGCGATTGTCTCATCCACTCTAATTGAAATGTCACTGTAGTCGGGGTGTGTGTCAATGAGTTTTGAAAGACCTGCTACTACATTTCCCGTGTTGACATTATGAAACAGCTGGTGGCCTTTGTAAGTCAGACGTCTTTTCAGCTTCACTCTGTGTAACTGGGATGTGCTGTGCGATCTTGGTAGAGTATTGACCGTTGTCTTTCCAGCACATTCAAATCGCAGAGCTCTGGGGGAATGGGCGCCAGCTCCATGTTGTTAGCCACAGCGATGGATGATTTGTGTCCTGCTTTTAAATGTGAAACACAGTTGTGACAAATCCATTCTTTGGTCCTTTCATCTGGTACGGTGCATTGTTCAGGTCCTTGATAGTGATTGTTGCACACATGGACATATTTCCCTGTCAAACAGGCAGCAACAATGTATAGATTCTTCTTGTAATTGCTGTGAATGCAATGTTTCACTTGGTTAGGGAAAAGGGTGCGATGACACATCGTGCACACAAATGTTGGCCCAGCTTTAATGCATTCATGGAAAGTGGATATAGCTGTCTGCATTAGGCTGTTGTCCACTGGTTGACTGCATTCCCGCATGACACGAGTCCATCGTCTGTATTTCATTCTTATTTTGAAGGCACATTGCATCTTATAGGTTATGCGAAAATCTGCTTGAGTGTGACGCATCATTTTCATGTAACTCATGCAATGTTGCAAGTGATGTTTTCTGAAAGCAGGATCATTATGATATTTTCTAGTGATGTATTGCTTCTGCTTCAAATTGAAATCGGCATTTGTCGCATATTTTCTGGTGATGTATTGCTTCTGCTTCAAGTTGAAATCGGCATTTGTCGCATATTTTCTGGTGATGTATTGCTTCTTCAAGTTGTAATCTGCATTTTGTTGCATATTTTCTGGTCATGTATTGCTTCTGCTTCAAGTTGAAATCTGCATTTGTCGCATATTTTCTGGTGATGTATTGCTCCTGCTTCAAGTTGAAATTGGCATCTGTTGCATATTTGCGAATGATATATTGCTTCTGCTTCAACTTAAAATCAGCATCTGCTCTGTATTGGCTGGTGATGTATGTCCTTTTCTTATTGGTGACAGACATCTTTGTAGCCTTGAAATTACGCCTTCTTTCATTTCTGTGTCTTGTCTTCAGTTTTTGTCGTCTCTGTGCATTTAATTTGGACAATGCCTTACTGTCCTTCCATATGCCCTGTGAGGATTTCACATCAAGTGACCGTGGAGAATGCTTGCTGGCTGGGAATCCAGTGTGTGTTGCATCTTTGGTCATCTGTGTCACTTTGTTCTCCACATGCTTTGCATTATGTGGTTTGTCAGATTGCACCAGTGGGGACAGCAAACCATCTGACAGACGTCTTGCACGATGAAATTAGACTGGCATGAAGTCATACTGCAGTCCATCAATAGGGCCTCTGGTGTCTGTAACGAGCAATTCATACAACTTATAAATCCTTGCCCCCATATCACTCAAATGTGTAAAAGTGATCATAACAGCTTTTCCTTTTCCAGTGGCAGGAAGTCCATCCTTATTTCGACTATGAGAATCAAACAGTCCATATCTCCCAGACTTGTCTCTGAACAATGCAATGCAATATGGCACTACTATAAAAAGTGCATGTGTAACATCTGCATTGAGGCACTGAAGTCTTGTGGAGAGGTCAACAAACCAACCTTGGTTGTCACCGTCTACCGTGGCTCACATACATCCCGATAACACTGGAGATTTAACAACGTTATACTCATATTTGTCAGTGTTGAGTCTGAGGGGCACTTCTTCCATTGTCAAGTGCTGATGCTGATAGACATTTCTTTGTTTTAGCTGTTTTATTGTTGAGCCATACAAGCTGTTGCCCTTCTTCAGTATTTGATCAAGATCACCCTTTCTCACATCATCAAGCTCACTGTGGTATGCCAAAAATGTCAGAGCCATGCATGTACACTGTTTGTTCCTTAACCTTCCATAGCCATGATGACCCTGATGAAATGATGCCTGCACAGAAATCTCACTTGGTACACATGGTTTTCAGAAGTGCCCATCACACTGTCACTGTGCTCTTGAACTTGACACTGAGTTGAACATGAAAATGACACCACAGGTTCACTATGTACCTCCTGGGCACATTCACTGTCACAAACCTCCATATCCACTATGCTGCTGTGGGGCTCCGGATCCAGTTTAGTCCAGCGTATCTTTGCAGCTTTAGATCTCTTTCCTTTAGATGGCATGATGATATTTGTGGAAGGAGCTATAATTCCCCTCAGAGCTTTGTTCAAAGAGCTATAATTCCCCTCAGAGTTGTGTTGGAGGAGGAGCTATAATTCGCCTCAGAGCTGTGTGGGAGGAGCTATAACTCCCCTCTGAGCTGTGTGGGAGGAGCAATAATGCTATAATTCCCCTCAGAGCTGTGTGGGAGGAGATACAATTCCCCTTAGTGTTGTGTGGGAGGAGCTATAATTCCCCTTAGAGCTGTGTGGGAGAAGCTATAATTCCCCACAGAGCTGTGTGGGAGAAGCTATAATTCCCCTCAGAGCTGTGTGGGAGGAGCTACATTTCCAATCAGAGTTGTGTGGGAGGAGCTATAATTCCCCTTAGAGCTGTGTGGGAGAAGCTATAATTCCCCACAGAGCTGTGTGGGAGAAGCTATAATTCCCCTCAGAGCTGTGTGGGAGGAGCTACATTTCCAATCAGAGTTGTGTGGGAGAAGCTATAATTCCCCTCAGAGCTGTTTAAAAGGAGCTATAATTCCCCTCACAGCGGTGTGGGAGAAACTATAATTCCTCTCAGAGTTGTGTGGGAGGAGCTCTAATTCTCCCTTAGAGCTGTGTGGGAGGAGCTATAATGCTAAGCTGTAATTCCCCTCAGAGCTGTGTGGGAGGAGCTATAATTCCCCTCACAGCGTGTGGGAGAAACTATAATTCCCCTCAGAGTTGTGTGGGAGGAGCTATAATTCTCCTCAGAGCTGTGTGGGAGGAGCTATAATGCTAAGCTATAATGCTATAATTCCCCTTTGAGCTGTGTGGGAGGAGCTATAATTCCCCTCAAAGCTGTATTGGAGGAGCTATAACTTCCCTCCAAGCTGTGTGGGAGGAGCTATAATGCTATAATTGTCCTTAGAGCTGTGTGAGAGGAGCTATAATTCCCCTCAGAGCTTTGTGATTTTGTTTTTTTTTCAAAAATGATTTTGTTTTTTTGTTTTTTCAAAAATGATTTTTTTAATGATTTTTTTTAATGATTTTTTTTCAAAAATGAATTTTATTTTTTTCAAAAATGAATTTTTTTTTAATTTTTTTTTTCAAAAGCAATTTTTTTTTTCAAAAATTAATTTTTATTTTTTTCAAAATGATTTTTTTTTTCAAAAATATATATTTTTTTTAAATGCGGCGGTCATAATGTTTTGGCTGATCATGGGGTGGTCATAATGTTTTGGCTGATCATGGGGGGGGTCATAATGTTTTGGCTGATCATGGGGTTGTCAGCTTTTGTCACCTCCCACTCTAGTTTTGAACATTTCGCCATTCATTCCTATAGGACCAATTTCGCTGCAAAAACAACAATATTTCGTGGACCATTCGGCGAAACGTTCCACAAAGTAATAGCACACCATTCGGGAACAATCCGCACGTTTCGGTATATTACTTGTCTATGTAGTGTAAAAACTGTGGGAGGAGTTAGGGTGGTAAATTTGGCTATAATAAGAATAATAAGAACTAGAAAAGGTACAATTTCTGGGGAAATTGTGAAAGTGTTCTTGCCTCTACAACTGGAGTGGGCGGAGTAACTGGGTGGGGTGGAGTGGCTTGAGTAACTGTGAAAAGTGTTAAAAAGCTTAATATTTTAAAAAGTATAAATAGTAGTAAAAAAGTTCCATCATTCGCTGAAAGAGCTGAACATTTTTTTCAAAAGTAATTTTTTTTTTCAAAAATGAATTTTTTTTAATCAAAAGATTTTTTTTTCTTCAAAAATGATTTTTTTTTTCAAAAGTAATTTTTTTTCTCAAAAATAATTTTTTTTTTTCAAAAATATTTTTTTTTTTTCATGGGGCGGTCATAATGTTTCAGCTGATCATGGGGTTGTCAGCTTTTGTCACCTCCCGCTCTAGTTTTGAACATTTCACCATTCATTCCTATGGGACCAATTTCACCGCAAAAACGACGATATTTCGTGAACCATTCGGCGAAACGTTCCACAAAGTAATAGCACACCAATTAAATGACATTGAGGCCGGATTCACACTGGTATTTTTCAGCTTTTCACAAAGTTCCACAAGGTAATAGGACACCAATTAAATGACATTGAACATTTCACCATTCATTCCTATGGGACCAATTTTGCCGCAAAAAACTACGATATTTCGAGGACCATTTGGCGAAATATTCCACAAAGTAATAGCACACCATTCGGGAACAATCCGCACGTTTCGGTATATTACTTGTCTATGTAGTGTAAAAACTGTGGGAGGAGTTAGGGTGGTAAATTTGGCTATAATAATAATAAGAACTAGAAAAGGTACAATTTCTGAGGAAATTGTGAAAGTGTTCTTGCCTCTACAACTGGAGTGGGCGGAGTAACTGGGTGGGGTGGAGTGGCTTGAGTAACTGTGAAAAGTGTTAAAAAGCTTAATATTTTAAAAAGTATAAATAGTAGTAAAAAAGTTCCATCATTCGCTGAAAGAGCTGAACATTTTTTTCAAAAGTAATTTTTTTTTCAAAAATGAATTTTTTTTAATCAAAAATGATTTTTTTTTCTTCAAAAATGATTTTTTTTTTCAAAGGTAATTTTTTTTTTCAAAAATGAATTTTTTTATTTCAAAAATAATTTTTTTTTCGAAATTATTATTTTTTTAAAGTAATTTTTTTTTTCAAAAATATTTTTTTTTTTCAAAAATAATTTTTTTTTTCAAAAATATTTTTTTTTTTTCAAATATATTTTTTTTTCAAAAATAATTTTTTTTTTCAAAAATATTTTTTTTTTCAAAAATATTTTTTTTTTTCAAAAATAATTTTTTTTTTCAAAAATATTTTTTTTTCAAAAATATTTTTTTTTTCAAAAATATATATTTTTTTTTTTCAAAAATGATTTTTTTTTTTTCAAAAATTATTTTTTTACTTTTTTCAAAAATTTTTTTTTTTTTTCAAAAATATTTTTTTTTTTTTTACATGGGGCGGTCATAATGTTTTGGCTGATCATGGGGTGGTCATAATGTTTTGGCTGATCATGGGGTTGTCAGCTTTTGTCACTTCCCACTCTAGTTTTGAACATTTCGCCATTCATTCCTATGGGACCAATTTCGCCGCAAAAACGTCATTTCGTGGACCATTCGGCAAAACATTCCACAAAGTAATAACACACCAATCGGGAACAATCCGCTCGTTTCGGTATATTATTTGTCTCTGTAGTGTGAAAACTGTGGGAGGAGTCTACAAGCATTATCAAGTCTAGCAGATGAAGTCACATGCATTTGGAGTGTCTCAGCATCTTGTGTTTACAACCACTGTTTCCTAGCAACGCTCATGCCCTGTTTATGCTTCCCAAATACTGCTTCATCAAAACTGCCCCATCAGAATTACCCCATCAAAACTGCCCCATCATATTCCTCTATTATAAATCAGTACATGGTGTGTCTGTCCCCTCCCCCGGGCTCTGTAATCAGCTGAGATGCTCCAGCCACCTTCCCCCCTGTGTATAACAGAAGCTTTGGTAACCATGGCAACAAAACAAACACTAACAGTACACTCTGATTAATGGCTAAAATTTCCTGAAATGACCTCTAAACAAATGGCCGTATTTTAAAAACTATACATCCTACAGCGAAGATCTTTATATTGTGAGAATCACAAGACCCAGACCTAGATTTTGATGTATAGTATGTCTCTGAAATATTAAAAATGAAGGCACGGTCGCAGTTTAGAAATTGCCCTTCAAATTTGGAGGGGGCTAGAGTGTAGTTTCAATGAATGTCAATGGACGGCGTGAGTTGCAAACAAATGGTCATATTGTGAAAACTATCAGGACTATGGCTTAGCCGTGGACATGTTTAGTGGCAGCAGGGATAGCTGAACGTTTTGATATAAGATTTGTGTAGGTGGGCTTGAAAATGAGGGAGTGGCGGCAGTTTAGAAATCATGTTCTGATTTTCCAGCTTTTGTCATCTCCCACTCTAGTTTCCCCATTCATTCCTATGGGACCAATTTCGCCGCAAAAACGACGATATTTCGTGAACCATTCGGCAAAACGTTCCACAAAGTAATAGCACACCATTCGGGAACAATCCGCACGTTTCGGTATATTACTTGTCTATGTAGTGTAAAAACTGTGGGAGGAGTTAGGGTGGTAAATTTGGCTATAATAATAAGAATAATATATATGTGAGATAACAGTAAGTGGTCTTGCTATGCAAGAACACTTAAATATATATGTGAGATAACAATAAGTGGTCTTGCTATGCAAGAACACTTAATAATATATATGTGAGATAACAGTAAGTGGTCTTGCTATGCAAGAACACTTAATAAAAATAAGAATATATATGTGAGATAACAGTAAGTGGTCTTGCTATGCAAGAACACTTAATAAGAATAACTAGAAAATGCATTTCCTGGGGAAAATGCGTGGGAATGCTGAATAGCTAAATTGCTAAAACGGCCGCCATCAAAACTGCCCCATCATACAGCCAGCAAAACTGCCCCATCAGAATTGCCCCATCAAAATTGTCCCCATTAAAACTGCCCCATCATATTGCCTCCATCAAAATTGTCCCATCATATTGCCACCATCAGAATTGCCCCATCAAAACTGCCCCATCATATTGCCACCATCAAAACTGCCCCATCAGAATTGCCCTATCATATTACCACCATCAAAACTGCCCCATCATATTGCCACCATCAAAACTGCCCCCATCATATTGCCATCAAAACTGCCCCATTAGAATTGCCCCATCAAAATTGTCCCCATCAGAATTGCCCCATCATATTGCCACCATCAAAACTGCCCCATCAGATTTGCCCCATCATATTGCCCCCATCATATTGCCCCCATCAAAACTGCCTCCATCAAAACTGCCCCATTAGAATTGCCCCATCAAAACTGCCCCATCAGAATTGCCCTATCAAAACTGCCCCATCATATTGCCACCATCAAAACTGCCCCATCAGAATTGTCCCAACAAAACTGCCCCATCATATTGCCACCATCAAAACTGCCCCATCAAAACTGCCCCATCATATTGCCACCATCAAAACTGCCCCATCAGAATTGCCCCATCATATTGCCACCATCAGAATTGCCCCATCAAAACTGCCCCCATCATATTGCCACCATCAAAACTGCCCCCATCAAAACTGCCCCATCATATTGCCACCATCAAAACTGTCCCATCAGAATTGCCCCATCAAAACTGCCCCATCATATTCCTCTATTATAAATCAGTACATGGTGTGTCTGTCCCCTCCCCCGGGCTCTGTAATCAGAGCTGAGATGCTCCAGCCACCTCCCCCCCTGTGTATAACAGAAGCTTTGGTAACCATGACAACAAAACAAACACAGTACACGCTGATTAATAGCTAAAATTTCCTGAAATGACCTATAAACAAAAAGCTTTTTCTCAAAAACTGTAAAAGATATCAAACTGAAAAGATATAGCCAGATAGCTGAATATTTTGTGAACATTTTAAAGTTTGTTTGGTGTCTCCAGGTGAAAGTATGAAGGAGCAGAAGAAGAATTTAAGGATTTCAAGCATGCTCCCATTGACTTCAATGTTTAAAAAAAGTGTTAAAAAGCTTAATATTTTAAAAAGTATAAATGGTAGAAAAAAAGTTGAAAAAGAGCACACATCAGCTAAAAGAGACGAACATTTTAATAGTTGAATGGTTTTAATAGCTGAAAGTATGCAGAAGTTACGCATAACCAAAAAACGTACGGAATAAAATTATTAAAATTATTAAAAATAAATAAAATCGAATAACAATAGTGGGACTGCTAAAGCATTCCCACTAATAAGAATAATATATATATGTGAGTTAACAGTAAGTGGTCTTGCTATGCAAGAACACTTAATAATAATATATATATGTGAGATAACAGTAAGTGGTCTTGCTATGCAAGAACACTTAACTAGAAAATGTACAATTTCTGGGGAAATTGTGAAACGTGTTCTTGCCTCTACAACTGGAGTGGGCGGAGTAACTGTGAAAAGTGTTAAAAAGCTTAATATTTTAAAAAGTATAAATAGTAGAAAAAAAGTTGAAGTCCCATCATTAGCTGAAAGAGCTGAACATTTTTTTCAAAAGTTTTTTTTTTTCAAAAATGAATTATTTTTTTTTCAAAAATGATTTTTTTTTTCAAAAATGATTTTTTTTTTTTTTTAAATATTTTTTTTTTCATGGGGCGGTCATAATGTTTTGGCTGATCATGGGGTTGTCAGCTTTTGTCACCTCCCACTCTAGTTTTGAACATTTCGCCATTCATTCCTACGGGACCAATTTCACCGCAAAAACGACGATATTTCGTGAACCATTCGGCGAAACGTTCCACAAAGTAATAGCACACCAATTAAATGACATTGAGGCCGGATTCACACTGGTATATTTCAGCTTTTCACAAAGTTCCACAAGGTAATAGCACACCAATTAAATGACATTGAACATTTCGCCATTCATTCCTATGGGACCAATTTCGCTGCAATAACGACGATATTTCGTGGACCATTCGGCGAAACGTTCCACATAGTAATAGCACACCAATCGGGAACAATCCGCACGTTTAGGTATATTACTTGTCTCTGTAGTGTAAAAACTGTGGGAGGAGTCTACAAGCATTATCAAGTCTAGCAGATGAAGTCACATGCATTTGGGGTGTCTCAGCATCTTGTGTTTACAACCACTGTTTCCTAGCAACGCTCATGCCCTGTTTATGCTTCACAAATACTGCTCAATACACAATAGACAGGACCATGATAGATGTAGTAACTATGCAGTAATTCAAATGGCCGTATTTTAAAAACTATAAATCCTACAGCGAAGATCTTTATATTGTGAGAATCACAAGACCCAGACCTAGATTTTGATACATAGTAGGTGTCTGAAATATTAAAATTGAAGGCACGGTCGCAGTTTAGAAATTGCCCTTCAAATTTGAAGGGGCTAGAGTGTAGTTTCAATGAATGTCAATGGACGGTGTGAGTTGCAAACAAATGGTCATATTGTGAAAACTATCAGGACTATGGCTTAGCTGTGGACATGTTTAGTGGCAGCAGGGATAGCTGAACGTTTTGATATAAGTTTTGTGTAGGTGGGCTTGAAAATGAGGGAGTGGTGGCAGTTTAGAAATTATGTCCTGATTTTTCAGCTTTTGTCACCTCCCACTCTAGTTTCCCCATTCATTCCTATGGGACCAATTTCACCGCAAAAATGACGATATTTCGTGAACCATTTGGCGAAACGTTCCACAAAGTAATAGCACACCATTCGGGAACAATCCGCACGTTTCGGTATATTACTTGTCTATGTAGTGTAAAAATTGTGGGGGGAGTTAGGGTGGTAAATTTGGCTATAATAATAATATTTATGTGAGATAACAGTAAGTGGTCTTGCTATGCAATGTGTAAGTGGTCTTGCTATGTGAGATAACAGTGAGATAACAGTAAGTGGTCTTGCTATGCAAGAACACTTAATAATATATATGTGATGATAACAGTAAGTGGTCTTGCTATGCAAGAACACTTAACTAGAAAAGCTACAATTTCTGGGGAAATTGTGAAAAGTGTTCTTGCCTCTACAACTGGAGTGGGCGGAGTAACTGGGTGCTGTGGCTTGAGTAACTGTTGTGTGGTTGGAGTGGCTGGAATTACCGTGAAAAGTGTTAAAAAGCTTAATATTTTAAAAAGTATAAATAGTAGTAAAAAAGTTGAAGAAGTCCCATCATTAGCTGAAAGAGCCGAACATTTTTTTCAAAAATGATTTTTTTTTTTCAAAAATTATGATTTTTTTTTTCATGGGGCGGTCATAATGTTTTGGCTGATCATGGGGTGGTCATAATGTTTTGGCTGATCATGGGGTTGTCAGCTTTTGTCACCTTCCACTCTAGTTTTGAACATTTCGCCATTCATTCCTAAGGGACCAATTTCACCGCAAAAACAACAATATTTTGTGAACCATTCGGCGAAAAAAGTTCCACAAAGTAATAGCACACCAATTAAATGACATTGGGGCCGGATTAACACTGGTATTTTTCAGCTTTTCACAAAGTTCCACAAGGTAATAGCACACCAATTAAATGACATTGAACATTTCGCCATTCATTCCTATGGGACCAATATTGCAGCAAAAACTTCGATATTTTGTGAAAAATTTGGCGAAACGTTCCACAAAGTAATAGCACACCAATCGGGAACAATCCGCACCTTCTGTATATTACTGTCTATGTAGTTTAAAAGCTGTGGAAGGAGTTAGGGTGGTATGATCATGGGGTTGTCAGCTTTTGTCACCTCCCACTCTAGTTTTGAACATTTTGCCATTCATTCCTATAGAACCAATTTCGCCGCAAAAACAACGATGTTTGGTGAAACGTTCCACAAAGTATTAACACACCATTCGGGAACAATCCACACGTTTCGGTATATTACTTGTCTATGTAGTGTAACAACTATGGGAGGAGTTAGGGTGGTAAATTTGGCTATAATAAAAATAATAATAATATGTATGTGAGATAACAGTAAGTGGTCTTGCTATGCGAGAACACTTAATAAGGACTAGAAAAGCTACAATTTCTGGGGAAATTGTGAAAAGTGTTCTTGCCTCTACAACTGGGGTGGGCGGAGTAACTGGGTGGGGTGGAGTGGCTTGAGTAACTGTGAAAAGTGTTAAAAAGCTTAATATTTTAAAAAGTATAAATAGTAGTAAAACAGTTGAAGTCCCATCATTAGCAGAAGAGCTTTCAATTATGATTTTGTTTTTGTTTTCAAAAATGATTTTTTTTTTCAAAAAGGATTTTTTTTTTTTTTTCAAAAATGATTTTTTTTTTCAAAAATAATTTTTTTTTTTCATGGGGCGTTCATAATGTTTTGGCTGATCATGGGGTGGTCATAATGTTTTGGCTGATCATGGTGTTGTCAGCTTTTGTCACCTCCCACTCTAGTTTTGAACATTTCGCCATTCATTCCTATGGGACCAATTTCGCCGCAAAAACGACGATATTTCGCAAACCATTCAGTGAAACGTTCCACAAAGTAATAGCACACCAATTAAATTACATTGATTCCGGATTCACACTGGTATTTTTCAGCTTTTCACAACGTTCCACAAGGTAATAGCACACCAATTAAATGACATTGAACATTTCGCCATTCATTCCTATGGGACCAATTTTCTGCAAAAACTATGATATTTAGTGAAAAATTTGGCGAAACATTCCACAAAGTAATAGCACACCAATCGGGAACAATCCACACCTTCGGTATATTACTGCCTATGTAGTTTAAAAGCTGTGGGAGGAGTTAGGGTGGTATGATCATGGGGTTGTCATCTTTTCTCACCTCCCACTCTAGTTTTGAACAATTCGCCATTCATTCCTATTGAACCAATTTCGCCGCAAAAACAACAATATTTCGTGGACCATTCGGTGAAACGTTCCACAAAGTGATAGCACACCAATTAAATGACATTAATTCTGGATTCACACTGGTATTTTTCAGCTTTTCACAAATTTCCTCAAGGTAATAGCACACCAATTAAATGACATTGAACATTTCGCCATTCATTCCTATGGGACTAATTTTGCCGCAAAAACAATGATATTTCGTGAACCATTCGGCAAAACGTTCCACAAAGTAATAGCACACCATTCGGGAACAATCCGCACGTTTCTGTATATTACTTGTCTATGTAGTGTAAAACCTGTGGAAGGAGTTAGGGCGGTAAATTTAGCTATAATAATAATAACTAGAAAAGCTACAATTTCTGGGGAAATTGTGAAAAGTGTTCTTGCCTCTACAACTGGAGTGGGCGGAGTAACTGGGTGGAGTGGCTTGAGTAACTGTGAAAAGTGTTAAATAGCTTAATATTTTAAAAAGTATAAATAGTAGTAAAACAGTTGAAGTCCCATCATTAGCTGAAAGAGCTGAAAATTTTTTTCAAAAGATTTTTTTTTTCAAAAATGAATTTTTTTTCAAAAATATTTTTTTTTTTTCATGGGGCGGTCATAATGTTTTGGCTGATCATGGGGTTGTCAGCTTTTGTCACCTCCCACTCTAGTTTTGAACATTTCCCCATTCATTCCTATGGGACCAATTTCGCCGCAAAAAAGACGATATTTCGTGAACCATTCGGTGAAATGTTCCACAAAGTAATAGCACACCAATTAAATGACATTGAGGCCGGATTCACACTGGTATTTTTCAGCTTTTCACAAAGTTCCACAAGGTAATAGCACACCAATTAAATGACATTGAACACTTCGCTATTCATTCCTATGGGACCAATCTTCCGCAAGAACTACAATATTTCGTGAACCATTCGGCGAAACGTTCCACAAAGTAATAGCACACCAATCGGGAACAATCGCACGTTTCGGTATATTTACTGTCTATGTAGTTTAAAAGCTGTGGGAGGAGTTAGGGTGGTATGATCATGGGGTTGTCATCTTTTGTCACCTCCCACTCTAGTTTTGAACAATTCGCCATTCATTCCTATTGAACCAATTTCACCGCAAAAACAACAATATTTCGTGAACCATTCGGTGAAATGTTCCACAAAGTAATAGCACACCAATTAAATGACATTGATTCCGGATTCACACTGGTATTTTTCAGCTTTTCACAAAGTTCCACAAGGTAATAGCACACCAATTAAATGACATTGAACATTTCGCCATTCATTCCTATGGGACTAATTTTGCCGCAAAAACGACGATATTTCGTGAAGCATTCGGCGAACCGTTCCACAAAGTAATAGCACACCATTCGGGAACAATCTGCATGTTTCGGTATATTACTTGTTTATGTAGTGTAAAAACTGTGGGAGGAGTTAGGGTGGTACAGTAAATTTGGCTATAATAATAACTAGAAAAGGTACAATTTCTGGGGAAATTGTGAAAGTGTTCTTGCCTCTACAACTGGAGTGGGCGGAGTAACTGGGTGGGGTGGAGTGGCTTGAGTAACTGTGAAAAGTGTTAAAAAGCTTAATATTGTAAAAAGTATAAATAGTAGTAAAAAAGTTCCATCATTCGCTGAAAGAGCTGAACATTTTTTTCAAAAGTAATTTTTTTTTTCAAAAATGAATTTTTTTTTAATCAAAAATGATTTTTTTTTCTTCAAAAATGATTTTTTTTTTCAAAAGTAATTTTTTTTTTCAAAGGTAATTTTTTTTTTCAAAAATGAATTTTTTTATTTCAAAAATATTTTTTTTTTCGAAATTATTATTTTTTTTAAAGTAATTTTTTTTTCAAAAATAATTTTTTTTTTTTCAAAAATATTTTTTTTTTCAAATATATTTTTTTTCAAAAATAATTTTTTTTTTAAAAGTAATTTTTTTTTCAAAAATATTTTTTTTTTCAAAAATAATTTTTTTTTTTCAAAAATATTTTTTTTTTCAAAAATATTTTTTTTTTTTTTCAAAAATTATTTTTTTACTTTTTTCAAAAATAATTTTTTTTTTCAAAAATATTTTTTTTTTTACATGGGGCGGTCATAATGTTTTGGCTGATCATGGGGTGGTCATAATGTTTTGGCTGATCATGGGGTTGTCAGCTTTTGTCACTTCCCACTCTAGTTTTGAACATTTAGCCATTCATTCCTATGGGACCAATTTCGCCGCAAAAACGTCATTTCGTGGACCATTCGGCAAAACATTCCACAAAGTAATAACACACCAATCGGGAACAATCCGCTCGTTTCGGTATATTATTTGTCTCTGTAGTGTGAAAACTGTGGGAGGAGTCTACAAGCATTATCAAGTCTAGCAGATGAAGTCACATGCATTTGGAGTGTCTCAGCATCTTGTGTTTACAACCACTGTTTCCTAGCAACGCTCATGCCCTGTTTATGCTTCCCAAATACTGCTTCATCAAAACTGCCCCATCAGAATTACCCCATCATATTCCTCTATTATAAATCAGTACATGGTGTGTCTGTCCCCTCCCCCAGGCTCTGTAATCAGCTGAGATGCTCCAGCCACCTTCCCCCCTGTGTATAACAGAAGCTTTGGTAACCATGGCAACAAAACAAACACTAACAGTACACTCTGATTAATGGCTAAAATTTCCTGAAATGACCTCTAAACAAATGGCCGTATTTTAAAAACTATACATCCTACAGCGAAGATCTTTATATTGTGAGAATCACAAGACCCAGACCTAGATTTTGATGTATAGTATGTCTCTGAAATATTAAAAATGAAGGCACGGTCGCAGTTTAGAAATTGCCCTTCAAATTTGAAGGGGCTAGAGTGTAGTTTCAATGAATGTCAATGGACGGCGTGAGTTGCAAACAAATGGTCATATTGTGAAAACTATCAGGACTATGGCTTAGCCGTGGACATGTTTAGTGGCAGCAGGGATAGCTGAACGTTTTGATATAAGATTTGTGTAGGTGGGCTTGAAAATGAGGGAGTGGCGGCAGTTTAGAAATCATGTTCTGATTTTCCAGCTTTTGTCATCTCCCACTCTAGTTTCCCCATTCATTCCTATGGGACCAATTTCGCCGCAAAAACAACGATATTTCGTGAACCATTCGGCGAAACGTTCCACAAAGTAATAGCACACCATTTGGGAACAATCTGCACGTTTTGGTATATTACTTGTCTATGTAGTGTAAAAACTGTGGGAGGAGTTAGGGTGGTAAATTTGGCTATAATAATAAGAATAATATATATGTGAGATAACAGTAAGTGGTCTTGCTATGCAAGAACACTTAATAATATATGTGAGATAACAGTAAGTGGTCTTGCTATGCAAGAACACTTAACTAGAAAAGCTACAATTTCTGGGGAAATTGTGTGAAGTGTTCTTGCCTCCACCAGTAGTCTACAAGCATTATCAAGCCTAGCAGATGAAGGTATGACCACATGCTTTTGGTGGTCTCAGCATCTTGACTTAGAATGGAGGTGAAGGTGTGTTATGTGTTTGATGATAATCAGTGTTTACAACCACTGTTTCCTAGCAATGCTCATGCCCTGTTTATGCTTCACAACCACTGCTCAATACACGGGATCATGATACCTGTAATAACTGTGCAGTACTTCAAATGGTCGTATTTTAAAAACTATAAATCCTACAGCGAAGATCTTTATATTTTGAGAATCGCAAGACCCAGACCTAGATTTTGATGCATAGTATGTCTCTGAAATATTAAAAATGTAGGCACAGGGGGCGCATGCGCGAAGCTTTACATGGCAGACGTCTCCCTGTGAAGCTCCGCACTCCCCACCGCACATTCGGGACCATAAAGCACCTCTGAACAGGCGATCCAGCTCCCGTTTTCTAGGGATCACCTCCCCAGACATCAGTGCCTCCTCCGGTATGGTACTTACGGATCATCGCGGCAAAACAAAGCCGAAACCCATAAAAGAAGCGCTGGCCCGCGCTTCTTCCAAGATGGCGGCGAAGGCCCGAGCCCTGGCTGATCAAGCAGCGTCCTCTCCTGCACGCTCAGAAGTGCTGAAGAGTGAAGATGAGACGGAAAAGCAATCTAATCCAGGCGGCTCCCCCTCCTTACCGCAAGCAGGTATGTCACAGACTGCTTTCATAAGGCTGATGGAAACTATGCTCCATAAGGCACTGAAAACAACTTCAGACCAGATCACTAACAATTTGACACGAGAGATCCATGAAATAGGCCAACGCACAGCAGACCTTGAGACCAGGGTTGATGATATGGAACTCACATTGCAGGAACAGGCCCATGAACAAATTGCCCTCCGTGAGGAGAATGCTATGCTGTTATCGCGTCTGGAAGACGCTGAAAATCGTTCTCGCAGGTCCAATTTGCGCTTTAGGGGTATACCGGAGGCGATAGACGATTTACAATCATTTACCACAGCTTTATTTCAAGAGCTTGCACCCTCCATACCCATCGAACGCCTTGAGTTTGACAGAATTCACAGGGCACTAACCCGCCGTCAAGCAGACGGACCACCGCGAGATATCATAGTTAAACTACACTTTTTCCGCACGAAGGAACAGCTACTAACAGCAGCACGGAATTAGAACTCCCTTCAGTTCCAGAATCACGACTTCCAACTGTTCACGGACTTAGAGCCCCTTACTATCGCTAAACGGCGTGCTATGAAGCTGCAGCTGCAGATATTACAACAGCACCAACTCAAGTACACATGGAGATTCCCATTTGCCTTACAATTTTCCTACCAAGGACAGCAACATACCTGCACCACCCCTGAGTCGCTGCAACGCTTGCTAGAATCTCTGCACCTGTCGCCCCAGACGCGTCAATCTGAAACTTCTCTGCCTCGCACACCAGCCAGATCTGCCTCCCAGCCATACAACACGACCCCGAAGAGGAGTAATCCCGATCCACAGTCTATCCGGAAAGGAACCCCAGCACGATCATCTGGAAATTATCACCCCAGCCTGAAATCTCAAGCCCTCCGCTGAAAGCCTGACAGATATATTTTTTTTTTCCCTTTTTTTCTTCTCCCCTTGTCTCTTCCAGCGTACAGTTCCTCAGTTGCATTTTTCATGACTGTCTTCGCGTAGAATTCTTCAGTGACCGGGAGCTGCTGGACGACATCGGTTGGTTTAAGAACTAATACAGCGCCCTGCAAGCCTTCTCTGAAGGGCTCCTAGGCTTTTTAAGGCCTACTCAGGTTCAGTTATTTCACCTTTTTCAAAGGTTTTCTTTATTTTTATTTTTTTTTCTTTTCTTTTTATGTTGAGTTGAATTGTTTAACCTTAAGACTGCATTTCTACTTGCCTGTATAATGTATACACATACTGTATTCTGTGGTCTGCACAAAGTATGCCAGGTTAATCCCAGTATCCCGCCTTTCCCACTCCAATACCATCATAATATCGCAACCATAATCCCACGAGACTTTATCCTGAATGCAGTTCATGTCAGATTTAAAAAACTAGATTATGTTTTATATCCCTATTCCCTTACTTCCCTTACTCCCCCCCTCCCCCCTTTCCCCTCCCTCCATTCCCACCTTCCTCTCCCCCTTCCCTCCCTAGGCCTTTCCCTTACCCACGTCTTATTTCCCTCTTCTCTCCCCCCCCACCCCTTCCCCTGATCTCATATAAACTTCACCTGGTTGTACAATCTCGTCTCTGGGGAATGGTACTATGGAAACAAAAGTGTATACACCATTTAATTACCTATAACCAATATTCTCCCCCTTAAGTTTTTTATTCATGTTCTGTGTTGGGTTAATGCCCTAATATAAGTTGCAACATTGAAGGTTTTGACTTGAAACTGTTTTAAATATTCCCGACTGCGGCGGGGAGCAGTCAATGCGCTCCCTCTCTATGGTGCACCCTCTCTCTGATTGGTCTACTGATCGCAGAGCTAGCGCACTTACTGGTCGGGCGTCACTGATCTATTGCCCCCCTAGTAGGAGGCGACCTCAGTGGCGTGCCCTACACCCTATGCCCTCCCTTCTTTTTCCCCCCTCTCTCTTTTCTCTCAAACTCTTTCCCTCTACTTTTCCCTTCTTCCTTTGTCAGTCGGCTCGCATGGGCCCTGTATCCCTGGCTAATAATCCTCCACATACCTAACCATGGCACCACTTAATGTACTTACCCTAAATGTTAAAGGGCTTAACTCTCCACATAAGCGGGTCAAAGCCTTTCAAACGTTCGCATCCCTAAAAGCCAATATAGTGGCTCTTCAGGAAACTCACTTTTCAAAGCGCCACACCCCCAATTTCTTTAGCTCTAAATATCCGCAAGTCTTCACCGCCTCAGCAGACACAAAGCACCGAGGGGTCCTGCTAGCCTTTCACCACACCACGCCTTTCACTCCCTTAACTGAAATAAAAGACCCTGAGGGCCGTTACTTGCTTCTTGTAGGTCTGTTGCAGGATGTTACAACGACTTTTGTTTCTTATTACGCCCCTAATTCAAACCCAAACCCCTTTTTCTCACATTTACTACAGATAGTAAAAACCCACTGTAAGGGAACTCTGTTTCTGTGTGGTGATTCCAACTCCGTTCTACAACCGCATACAGATAAATCCCCCTATGCCCCTGAACACCACACCCCCTCTATTCAATTCCGTAAACAAATACTTAAGGCCTCTCTATTGGATACGTGGAGAGAATCCAACCCCACTAAGAAAAATTTCACGTTTTATTCACACCCCCATAAGTCTGTCCATCCAATCACATGGACAGACCATTGTGCTGTTATCACCACAGTATCTTCTCTAATACCACAGGCTACTCACAGGTGGTGGTCCATGAATGATTCTCTCCTAACTAACCAATCATACTGTTTAGATATCCAGATAGCCCTCAAAGATTACCTAACTCATAATACCACTCCTGATATCTCCCCTATACTACTCTGGGAAGCTCATAAGCCAGTCATACGAGGCACATGCATTTCAGTTGCGTCACATCTCAATAGAGATAAAATTCTCCGATTACACCAACTCGAATCAGAATATCATAATCACTTCCTACAATTTCAAACTAACCCAATTGAAGCTCATAAAATAACTTTAGAAAAGACTAAACTCGAACTAGACCTACTCTTGGCTGAAGCAGCTGATAAGACTATCCGCAGGTCTAGTCAAACGATCTACACCAAAGCAAACAAACCAGACACATACCTGGCCTTACGCCTTCGTAGACCAGACCGTGTTCGTGTCCCTATCAGACTCAGACTGTCTAAAGATAATGTAACTAGCAATCCGGTTAAAATTCTCTCTGAATTTCGTAAGCAATTAGCAAACTTGTACGAGCCCAAATCAGCGTTTTCGCTGAATCAGGCGGAAAAGCTTTTTAGCAATCTTCCTATCCCTACATTATCTAATGCTAGTCGTGAACTAATGGAGAGCACGATCACTACGGAGGAAGTCTTATCAGCCATCAAGTCACTCAAACCCCATAAACGCCCAGGCCCGGACGGCCTTCCGAGCCTTTATTATAAAAAATTTACAACTGAACTAGCCCCCCTTCTTACCAACTCCTTTAATGCTATACTTAAACAGCACTCCTTCGGCAGAGACACGTTGACGGCACTTATATCGATGATCCCGAAACCAAACACGGACGCCACCTCATGGTCTAACTACAGACCAATTTCACTCTTAAATGTTGATATCAAGATTCTAGCCAAAATTCTAGCCCTACATCTCAATCCCATAATAGGGGGACTGATTCATAAAGACCAAGTAGGTTTTATACCTAAACGGCAGGCGAGTGACAACATTCGCCGTGTAATTCTCCTCCAACACTTAGCCCTCTCCTGTAAAATCCAGATGCATCTCCTCTCTTTAGATATCCGGAAAGCCTTCGACACTGTCTCTTGGCCCTACTTATTTTATATTCTCCAACGTTGAGGCTTCGGCCCACACTTTCTGGGGTGGGTCAACGCACTGTACAATCATCCACAGGCATACATGCATTATTCAGGCTTTCGTTCAGACCCCTTTCCCATTCTACGAGGAACTAGGCAGGGTTGTCCTTTATCCCCCATATTGTTTGCACTCATGATCGAACCCTTGGCTGCCCTGATAAGGAGTAATCCTGATATCCGAGGCTTGGAGATTGCTTCTACCTCGCATAAACTGTGTCTCTTTGCTGATGATGCTCTCATGTTCATCACATCTCCCCATACTACCATCCCGATCCTACTGCACACCCTAGATAGATTTGCTCGGGTTTCAGGGCTTGAAATCAACCAAGCCAAATCGAGGGCTCTCAATGTATCTTTGCCGCAAGCTGACTTAGGTAAGATACGCCAAAATTTTCCTTTTCAATGGTCCACCACATCTATTCCCTATTTAGGGATTAAACTGACGAGTGACCCATCTCACTTGTTCCAAAACAATTACCTCCCAATGCTAACCCAACTAACTTCTCTTCTTAACCTTTGGTTACCCTTATGTACCTCCTGGCTCGGACGCATTACGGCTGTTAAGATGTCTTTGCTACCGAAACTGTTATATCTATACAGAGTTCTCCCTGTCACAGTCCCTCCTTATCATAGGATCATACAAAGTAAAGTCTTTAAATTCATCTGGGGCCCCATAAGACCCAGAGTGGCTAGATCCGTTCTTCTTCGTAACAAGCTTAATGAAGGCCTTGGTATCCCAAACTTTCAACACTATTACCATGCTGCAAGGCTGGCCCAGACTACTCTCTACCACACGAAACTCGAAATACCACTCTGGGTTAGCCTTGAAGCTATTGACTCATTTCCGCTTACTATAACCAATTTGTTATGGCTTTCCCCAGCATCACGAGGCCCCATAACTAATCCACTCACACAACACACACTCAAACTCTGGGATAAATTGAAAACACCCTTCAAATTGATTTCCCCACACTCCCCCTCTTGTCTTTTCTAGGTCACCCCCAATTCTACCCAGCCTATACTGAACCAACATCATTTCAGTCCTGGGGACGGGCGGGTCTGACTCGCATATGTGATATAGTCAATACCGACACTATTAAATCATTCGCCAGTATCCAATCACAAACACAGCTCCCCAGTAGAGAATGCTTCCGTTATCTCCAAATTGCTCACTTTGCTCAAACAACAATAAAATCTCTCTCTGGACTGGATACTTTGACAGAGTATGAGAATATGTGTGACTCGGACCCGCACGCTCCAGGTATTATCTCCCGACTCTACGCCCATCTTACTACACCATCCTTGGGCCCTCCCGCGTATGCACAACGATGGTCAAAAGACTTAGATATTAATATAGAAGCGGAGGACTGGGTGACTATCTGGACCAACACAAAAAACTCTTCCCAAAACGTGATTGCCTCAGAGGCAAACTACAAGGTGTTGATGCGATGGTACCTAGTCCCGGCCAGAATTGCTAAATTCTTACCTGAATTTTCCCCAAACTGTTTTAGGGGATGCGGTGACAGAGGTACACACTTGCACATCTGGTGGACATGCCCACTGGTGCAGCGCTTTTGGGAAACTATATTCCAAATGGCGTCTACCCTTCACCAAGTCACCCTAAAACCCAACCCAGCGATAGCTCTGCTCAGTCTCATTCCACAAGATTACACAAGAGCACAGCTTCGCCTCCTTCTCCAGCTATTTACTGCAGCTAAGCAAACGATTGCTAAGGCTTGGAAAACACCCACGCTCAGTATAGCCAAAACTAAAAACAGGATTACCCAAGCAAAGTTGCATAGCAAGATCGAAGCGAAAATTTTAGATAAAGTCCCCCAGCACGCCAGAATCTGGCAACCATGGATGGACCATTTCCTGCCAGCTGGTGTGGATGAACATCTGTTGGGACTCTGAATCTATTCGGTCCTAAACCTAAGATCTCGATACCACACTCCTGCCCATGCGGCCCGGCCGACCCACACCCCCTTTTGCTCCTCTCTTTTCTATCTGTTGTTACCCTCCCCCCTCTTTCTTCTTTCTCTCTCCCTTCTTCTCCTATTAATACCTATTGGTAATGTACTCGGTCTTATACAATGGTCCTGGTGACTCCCATGTTTGTTTTCTGGGGAGACGCCCGTCACCTTTACATACCTATTTAGGGGACCCTGTTCCCCCTAAACTTTTTGCAACCCAACCTTAATCGTCTCTACCTGTGATTTGACTGAGTATTCACTTGTTTGTATATTTCACTATATTCCATTCTGTTAATGATATAATTTATGACTATGATAAGCACTGTCTTATGCTACCTTGCTATCTCTATTGTAATGTATGGAACAGCTGCTTGTTAATTACCAATAAAATATTTGAAAAGAAAAATGAAGGCACAGTCGCAGTTTAGATATTGCCCTTCAAATTTGGAGGGGGGGTAGAGTAGAGTTTCAATGAATGTCAATGGACGGCGTGAGTTACAAACAAATGGTCATATTGTGAAAACTATCAGGACTATGGCTTAGCCGTGGACATGTTTAGTGGCAGCAGGGATAGCTGAACGTTTTGATATTAGATTTGTGTAGGTGGGCTTGAAAATGAGGGAGTGGTGGCAGTTTAGAAATCATGTCCTGATTTTTCAGCTTTTGTCACCTCCCACTCTAGTTTTGAACATTTCCCCATTCATTCCTATGGGATAAATTTCGCTGCAAAAACGACGATATTTCGTGAACCATTTGGCGAAACATTCCACAAAGTAATAGCACACCAATCAGGAACAATCTGCACGTTTTGGTATATTACTTGTCTATGTAGTGTAAAAGCTGTGGGAGGAGTTAGGGTGGTAAATTTGGCTATAATAAGAATAATAATATATATGTGAGATAACAGTAAGTGGTCTTGCTATGCAAGAACACTTAATAAGAACTAGAAAAGCTACAATTTCTGGGGAAATTGTGTGAAGTGTTCTTGCCTCCACCAGTAGTCTACAAGCATTATCTACAAGTAGTCTACAAGCATTATTAGATACAAGGGTGCCGTGACGTGGCTCTGTGGCTCACGCATGCATTTGCAAATGCGTGCGGACTAAACCCCTTTTTTAACGCTTACTGTTAGGTCAATTTGGTTGTCTGCAAGCTGGTGGTAAGTAGACTTAGGCTTTTTCCTGGGCATTCCCCAGACACTTGTTGGTACCTTTTTATCCTCCCAATGCTGCTTACTGCGATAGCCAGCTATAAATGAGAGTGGTGGCAAGCTTTTGTTACAAGCATTATCAAGCCTATCAGATGAAGGTATGACCACATGCATTTGGGGGTCTCAGCATCTTGTGTTTACAACCACTGTTTCCTAGCAACGCTCATGCCCTGTTTATGCTTCACAACCACTGCTCAATACACAATACACAGGATCATGGTAGCTGTAATAACTGTGCAGTACTTCAAATGGTCGTATTTTAAAAACTATAAATCCTACAGTGAAGATCTTTATATTGTGAGAATCACAAGACCCAGACCTAGATTTTGATGCATAGTATGTCTCTGAAATACTAAAAATGATAGCACAGTTGCAGTTTAGATATTGCCCTTCAAATTTGGGGGGGGCTAGAGTAGAGTTTCAATGAATGTCAATGGACGGCGTGTGTTACAAACAAATGGTCATATTGTGAAAACTATCAGGACTATGGCTTAGCCGTGGACATGTTTAGTGGCAGCAGGGATAGCTGAACGTTTTGATATGAGATTTGTGTAGGTGGGCTTGAAAATGAGGGAGTGGTGGCAGTTTAGAAATCATGTCCTGATTTTTCAGCTTTTGTCACCTCCCACTCTAGTTTTGAACATTTCCCCATTCATTCCTATGGGACCAATTTCGCCGCAAAAAATTACAATATTTCGTGAACCATTCTGCGAAACATTCCACAAAGTAATAGCACACCAATCGGGAACAATCCACACGTTTCGGTATATTACTTGTCTATGTAGTGTAAAAACTGTGGGAGGAGTTAGGGTGGTAAATTTGGCTATAATAATAAGAAGAATAATATATATGTGAGATAACAATAAGTGGTCTTGCTATGCAAGAACACTTAATGATAATAATAATACATATGTGAGATAACAGTAAGTGGTCTTGCTATGCAAGAACACTTAATAATAACTAGAAAAGCTACAATTTCTTGGGAAATTGTGAAAAGTGTTCTTGCCTCTACAACTGGAGGGGGTGGAGTAACTGGGTGGAGTGGCTTGAGTAACTGTTGTGTGGTTGGAGTGGCTGGAGTTACTGTGAAAAGTGTTAAAAAGCTTAATATTTTAAAAAGTATAAATAGTAGTAAAAAAGTTGAAGAAGTCCCATCATAAGCTGAAAGAGCTGAAGATTTTTTTCAAAAATTTTTTTTTTTTTTTTTTTCAAAAATGATTTTTCTTTTTTCAAAAAAGATTTTTCTTTTTTCAAAAATGAATTTTTTTTTTTTTTCAAAAATGATTTTTTTTTCAAAAATTAATTTAAAAAAAAAAAAAATATATATATTTTTTTTTGATGGGGTGGTCATAATGTTTTGGCTGATCATAGGGGGGTCATAACGTCAGCCTTTGTCACCTCCCACTCTAGTTTTGAACATTTCGCCATTCATTCCTATGGGACCAATTTCGCCGCAAAAACAACGATATTTCGTGAACCATTCAGCGAAATGTTCCATAAAGTAATAGCACACCATTTAAATGACATTGAGGCTGGATTCACACTGGTATTTTTCAGTTTTTCACAAAGTTCCACAAGGAAATAGCACACCAATTAAATGACATTGAACATTTCGCCATTCATTCCTATGGGACCAATTTTCCGCAAAAACTATGATATTTCATGAAAATTTTGGCGAAACGTTCCACAAAGTAATAGCACACCGATTGGGAACAATCCGCACCTTCGGTATATTACTGTCTATGTTTGCCATCAAAACTGCCCCATCAGAATTGCCCCATCAGAATTGCCCCATCAGAATTGCCCCATCAGAATTGCCCCATCAGAATTGCCCCATCAAAACTGCCACCATCAAAACTGCCACCATCAAAACTGCCACCATCAAAACTGCCACCATCAAAACTGCCCCATCAACCTGCCCCATCATATTGCCACCATCAAAACTGCCCCATCATAATTGCCCCATTATATTCCTCTATTATAAATCAGTACATGGTGTGTCTGTCCCCTCCCCCGGGCTCTGTAATCAAAGCTGAGATGCTCCAGCCACCTCCCCCCCTGTGTATAACAGAAGCTTTGGTAACCATGGCAACAAAAGCAACACAGTACACTCTGATTAATGGCTAAAATTCCCTGAAATGACCTCTAAACAAAAAGCTTTTTCACAAAAACTGTAAAAGATATCAAACTGAAAAGATATAGCCAGATAGCTGAATATTTTGTGAACATTTTAAAGTTTGTTTGGTGTCTGTAGGTGAAAGTATGAAGGAGCTGAAACTTTTGGGAGCGGAAGAAGATTTTAAGGAGCTGAAGCATGCTCCCATTGACTTAAATGTTAAAAAAGTGATAAAAAGCTTAATATTTTAAAAAGTATAAATGGTAGAAAAAAAGTTGAAAAAGTCCCATCATCAGCTGAAAGAGATGAACATTTTAATAGTTGAATGGTTTTAATAGCTAAAACTATGCAGAAGTTACGCAGATCCAAAAAACGTACGGAATAATAAGGAAATAAAAATAAATAAAATCGAATAACAATAGTGGGACTGCTAAAGCAGTCCCACTAATTAAAAATAAATAAAATCGAATAACAATAGTGGGACTGCTAAAGCATTCCCACTAACTAGAAAATGCATTTCCTGGGGAAAATGCGTGGGAATGCTGAATAGATGAATTGCTAAAACGGCCCTATCAAAACTGACCCCATCATAATGCCATCAAAACTGCCCCATCAAAACTGCCCCATCATATTGATATCATCAAAACTGCCCCATCAGAATTGCCCCATCAAAACTGCCCATCATATTGCCACCATCAAAACTGCCCCATCTTATTGCCACCATCAAAACTGCCCCATCTTATTGCCACCATCAAAACTGCCTCATCAAAACTGCCCCATCATATTCCTCTATTATAAATCAGTACATGGTGTGTCTGTCCCCTCCCCGGGCTCTGTAATCAGAGCTGAGATGCTCCAGCCACCTCCCCCCTGTGTATAACAGAAGCTTTGGTAACCATGGCAACAAAATCAGCACAGTACACTCTGTTTAATAGCTAAAATTTCCTGAAATGACCACTAAACAAACAGCTTTTTCACAAAAACTGTAAAAGATATCAAACTGAAAAGATATAGCCAGATAGCTGAATATTTTGTGAACATTTTAAAGTTTGTTTGGCATCTGTAGGTGAAAGTATGAAGGAGCTGAAACTTTTGGGAGCGGAAGAAGATTTTAAGGATCTGAAGCATGCTCCCATTGACTTTAATGTTAAAAAAAAGTGTTAAAAAGCTTCATATTTTAAAAAGTATAAATAGTAGAAAAAAAGTTGAAAAAGTCCCATCATCAGCTGAAAGAGATGAACATTTTAAAAGTTGAATGGTTTTAATAGCTGAAAGTATGCAGAAGTTAAGCAGAGCCAAAAAACGTACAGAATAAAATTAAATAATAAAAATAAAAATGAATAAAATCGAATAACAATAGTGGGACTGCTAAAGCAGTCCCACTAATAATAAAAATAAATAAAATCGAATAACAATAGTGGGACTGCTAAAGCAGTCCCAACTTATAATAATAAAAATAAATAAAATTGAATAGTGGGACTGCTAAAGCAGTCCCACTAATAATATATATGTGACAGTAAGTGGTCTTGCTATGCAAGAACACTTAACTAGAAAAGCTAAAATTTCTGGGGAAATTGTGTGAAGTGTTCTTGCCTCCACCTACAGTAGTCTACAACTGGAGTGGGTGGAGTAACTGGGTGGAGTGGCTTGAGTAACTGTTGTGTGGTTGGAGTGGCTGGAGTAACTGTGAAAAGTGTTAAAAAGCTTAATATTTTAAAAAGTATAAATAGTAGTAAAAAAGTTGAAGTCCCATCATTAGCTGAAAGAGCTGAACATTTTTTTCAAAAATGATTTTTTTTTTAAAATGTTTTTTTTCAAAAATGATTTTTTTTTTCAAAAATGATTTTTTCAAAAATGTTTTTTTTTTTTCAAAAATGATTTTTTTTTTCAAAAATGATTTTTTCAAAAATGATTTTTTTTTTCAAAAATGATTTTTTCAAAAATGTTTTTTTTTTTCAAAAATGATTTTTTTTTTAATTATTTTTTTTTTTCATGGGGTGGTCATAATGCTGGTAGGGAAGATTTTTTGCTGCGTATCTTCATGTGATGAGGTCCTTATCTGGTTTGTGGAATGTAAGAGGGAGGAGGCAGGGCACATGGTACAGGCATAGAGAAGGTTAAATTAACCCTTAAATTTACTATCCCATGACTCTGCTAAACCCATCGTGGACAATGTTTGGGCTAGGATGCTATAGGGAGCCTCGGTCCAGCCGGGGATCTCCACAGCATACATTTTTATTTTTATCTTTATTTTTTTTTCTAAACATTCTGATTAGGTTCTTGTAGATACCGAGTCTTTTTTTTTTTTTTTGGCAAAAAGCCAATAAGCACTCCTTAAGGCCAGAGGTTCCCCTAATCACAAGCAAGCTTTGTACGTTATTACTTTTCTTATTTTTATAACCAAACAATTTTTATTTATATTTCAAATTTTTTGGCAGAGTGCCAACAGGTTCAAACAGTGCCTTCAATTGTGGTAGTACTAATGACGCAAACAATTCCCCACTATCTATTATGGTCAGTGAGATATTAGCACTTAAACCCTGTTGGCAAAAAGCCAAATACCCAAATTTTGCACCTGACTTTCCCTGCGCAAGAGATGTCAGTAACAAAAAGAATTATTCAAATAGCATGTTTTGGTCAAAAGTTAGCCTGAGAATATCCTGCCAACTACAATACGATGCAGGTTATTTCTTATACTTTAGAGTCAAAGCATTCATATGTAAATCATTTAACATCAATACATCACCGGATATTGTAGCATCACTCTACGTTTCGATTGGGGGACTTCCATCAATCACAAAAAGGAGCTGGGAATTCACCCTAAGACACATCTGACGCCTTTTATTTAAATCCCGTTATAAGACAGTGCAGTGGAAGGTGTCTTACCTTACAACGCTGACAAATTCCACACAGACAGTTTACAAATTATCTTAACTTCTACGCTATAGGGAAGATAAGCAAAGAGATCGGGTTTTGTCTGGCACACCTTATCAGACTTTTTATAATTACAGTACTGTATAAATCATAGATTTCTCAGAATCTACGGACTTCACAGAGCCCTTAAAAACTCTCCCGGAGTTTCTCACTGTTTACCCAAAACAGTCGCCGCTGCTACACAGAGCAGCACTCCCAGGGCTTATGTCACTGTTAACCCAGAACAGCCTTATTACTAGTTCTCAGAGCAGTAAAACTTATCAAGGTCTAAAAATTAATTACAGGTCCCTTTAAAGGAATCAATCTCTAAATAAAAATCACGACAAGAGAAAAATAGATATAGATCTAACTCACCGGACTTATTATGATCGATCTCAGATGAGCCCCCAACTGTTAGGAATGTAGATTGTCTAGGGGTATTTTTAGACCCTCGATAACTCTGCATAAGGTGTACCTTACAATCACCACAGGCCTGTGAGATTAGCCCATTGAGACAATGATAAAAAAAATGACAAAGTCTCTCCTAGCAGAATCTAAATCTTTATTCTGTCTCTGTGAATATAAAGGGGGGTATTGTGAGAAAGTACAGCCCCCTGAACGTCATTACAAATTATCCAATCAAATACAAAAATATTTTATGACAAAACCGAAACTCATACAATGTCACTTCTGGGAAATCACGTGCTTTACGAGAAATTGGAAGTATCATATGAGAAACGAAACTAGAGAAAAGATAACAAGAACAATGAACAGTAAATGCACACAGCTGTTTGTAAAATAGAGTACAGGATAAAACACAAAATGGAAACTAATTATTCTAAAATGGATGTAGTTAAGCTAAATATGCCTTCACTGGGAAGTACCAGATTCATCTATAACGGAATTTGTCACCCATTGTAATTCCAAATGACCTAGGACTCTCCTTCACCTCTGTCTGCAGCCCAGATAGCCTGGCCTTCCTAGACCTGGAACTTTATCATACTGCAAATACCATTTATGCAAAAAACTACACTAAGCCCACAGCAGGAAATTCACACCTTCACCTTTGACAGTTGCCATCACCCTAGATGGATCTCAAATACCCCTAAAAGCCAGTTTAATCACCTGAAACTTAATTTTACACGTAATGTAGACTATACTACAGAAGGTAACCTCCTCAAAATCAAATTTGAGGACAAAGGATACCCGTCAACTCTAGTAGATAAGGCCTTTGACAACTTCCTAGATGACACATCTACCACCTATCCAGGAGATCCCTCTCATATTCAAACAGCTAGGTTCATTACACAATTTCATGCCCAACATAAAAAGATGGGAGGCATTTTCAAGAGGCACTGGAACACTGGAACATACTATTGAAAGACCCCCTATTAAAGCCATCTCTTTCCAGTGTACCAAAAATCACATATAGAAAAGCTTAAAACATAAAGAGCTGAATCACACCCAGTAAATTTAAACCTGCTAAAACAAAACCCACACCATCCCTCACGTTTCTGTCCATTAAAGGCATGTATCAATGTAAAAAAACAACAATGTCTAACCTGTAGCTTTGTGACACACCTCCAAAAATCCTTTACTACAGAAAGGAAAACCTACTTCCTAAATGATTTTTACAATTGTTCTTCTGATTTTGTAGTACGGTATACTGTGTAACCTGTCCATGTGGCTTACTTTATGTAGGCCACACTATCCGGACCCTGCACAAAAGGTTCGGAGACCACAGAAGGTCCATTAAGGGTGAGTCTGATTTGACTATCCCAAACATTTTAAGACCTTCCATCAGAGCTCCACTGCTGGTTTCTGGGTTTGGGTTGTCGAGCAGATATCCCAGACTGTGGCAGAGTGATTCAAGCGTATCTGCGAAAGGGAGACGTTCTGGATCTATACCTTAGATGCCTTTGAGCGAGGAGGCCTCTCCCTCTCCCCCTCTCTCCCCTTCTTTAAGAGACTCCTCTGTCCTCCACTCATTACCTGTATTAATGGCACTTGTTTGAACTTGTTATCAGTATAAAAGACACCTATCCACAACCTCAAACAGTCACACTCCAAACTCCACTATAGTGAAGACCAAAGAGCAGTTGAAGGACAGCAGAAACAAAATTGTAGACCTGCACCAGGCTGGGAAGACTGAATCTGCAATAGGCAAGCAACTTGGTGTGAAGAAATCAACTGTGGGAGCAATAATTAGAAAATGGAAGACATACAAGACCACTGATAATCTCCCTCGATCTGGGGCTCCACGCAAGATCTCACCCTATGGGGTCAAAATGATCACAAGAACGGTGAGCAAAAATCCCAGAACCAAAAGGGGGGACCTAGTGAATGACCTGCAGAGAGCTGGGACCAACTTAATAAATGCTACCATCAGTAACACACTATGCGGCCAGGGACTCAGATCCTGCAGTGCCAGACGTGTCCCCCTGCTTAAGCCAGAACATGTCCGGGCCCGTCTGTGGTTTGCTAAAGAGCATTTGGATGATCCAGAAGAGTATTGGGAGAATGTCATATGGTCAGATGAAACCAAAGTAGAACTGTTTGGTAGAAACACAACTTGTCATTTTTGGAGGAGAGAGAATGCTGAGTTGCAACCAAAGAACACCATACCTACTGTGAAGCATGGGGTGGCAACATCATGCTTTGGGGCTGTTTCTCTGCAAAGGGAACAGGACGACTGATCCGTGTACATGAAAGAATGAATGAAGCCATGTATCGTGAGATTTTGAGTGCAAACCTCCTCCCGTCAGCAAGGGCATTGAGGATGAAACATGGCTGGGTCTTTCAGCATGACAATGATCCCAAACACACTGCCCAGGCAATGAAGGAGTGGGTTCGTAATAAGCATTTCAAGGTCCTGGAGTAGCCTAGCCAGTCTGCAGATCTCAACCCTATAGAAAACCTTTGAAGGGAATTGAAAGTCCGTGTTGCCCAGCGACAGCCCCTAAACATCACTGCTCTAGAGGAGATCTGCATTGAGGAATGGGCCAACATACTAGCAACAGTGTGTGACAACCTTGTGAAGACTTACAGAAAACGTTTGACCTCTGTCATTGCCAACAAAGGATATATAACAAAGTATTGAGATGAACTTTTGATATTGACCAAATACTTATTTTCCACCATAATTTGCAAATAAATTCTTTCAAAAATCAGACAATGGGACTGTCTGTTTCCACATTTTGTCTCTCATAGTTGAGGTATACCTATGATGACAATTACAGGCCTCTCTCATCTTTTTAAGTGGGAGAACTTGCACAATTGGTGGCTGACTAAATAATTTTTTGCCCCAATATATATATATATATATATATATATATATATATATATATATACATACACACACACACACACACACCACTCCTGTTACTTCTAAACTTCTTAGTCTAACCTCTTCATTTGACCTGAAGCAATGTGTACAGGCTTCTACTCACTCTAATGGCAACACCCTTGACCTTGTATTCTCCTACCTATGCACTCCATGCAACTTCTCAAACAATCCTTTTCCTCTCTCCGACCATCACTTTATTTGTTTCTCTCTCTCCCTGTCTTCCACCACCTTTCCCTCCAATTGCCTAACCATCACCCGTAGAAACTTTAGCAACTTCAACTCTTCTCTCCTCTACTCTGCTACTGACCACCTCTATGACAAAATCTCTCCCCTGTCCTGCCCCAACCAAGCCACTTCCATCTACAATAAATCCCTGTCCTCCACCCTGGACAAGCTTGCTCCGCTCACTACACGCAGAATCAGGCCTCTACCCCTACAACCCTGGCAAACAGATGACACTAAAATTCTCAAAAAACATAGTCCTGCTCTTGAGCATCTGTGGCACAAGACCAAGTCTCTCAAAGACTTCAACTAATACAAAAATACTCTAATACCCAAAATACTCTTCTTTCCTCCACACTGCCAAGCAGACCTATTTTACAACTCTTATTGACACCTTCTCATCTAGTCCCTGTAAACTTTTCTCTACCTTCAATTCTCTACTTCGTCCTCCACTCACTGACTCACTCACTGCCCAGGAGATTGTATCAATCTTGTTTTTGAAGTGATTAGCAATCTGTGATGAAATCTCCATTCTACAGGTATCTCCCCCAGTTAAGACCCCATATCAACAGGTACAATTGACACTCCCCCTATTCAAATCTGCTTCTACAGACAAAGTTGCTAAACTCCTTTCTAATGCCCACCTAACCACCTGCCCCCTGGACCCTATTCCCTCTCAAACACTACGGTCGCCCTCTGACTCTATCCTACACTCTCTAACTCACATCTTCAATCTCTCCCTGACCTCTGGAATTTTCCTCAATGCTCTAAAACATGCACTGGTTACCCCCATACTTAAAAGGCCGTCCTTGGACCCCACCAATCTTAACAACCTACTCTCTATCTCCTTGCTCCCCTTTTCCTCTAAACTCCTTGAACGCCTGGTTTACAACCAACTGAGTGACCACCTCATTAAAAATAACCTTCTTGATCCCCTTTAATCTGGATTTATCCCTCAACACTCCACAGAAACTGCTCTTTTAATACTCACAAATGACCTACTAACTGCAAAAACCAACGGACACTATTCTGTACTCCTACTTCTGGACCTTTCAGCTGCCTTTGACACGGTTGACCACCCCCTCCTCCTCAAAAAACTTTACTCTCTGCTACATTGTAAAGTAGTGAGTGTACAGCTTGTATAAGTGTAAATTTTCTGTCCCCTCAAAATAACTCAACACACAGCCATTAATGTCTAAACCGCTGGCAACAAAAGTGAGTACACCCCTAAGTGAAAATGTCCAAATTGGGTCCAATTAGCCATTTTACCTCCTCAGTGTCATGTGACTCATTTGTGTTACAAGGTCTCAGGCGTGAATGGGGACCAGGTGTGTTAAATTTGGTGTTATCGCTCTCACTCTCTCATACTGGTCACTGGAAGTTCAACATGGCATCTCATGGCAAAGAACTCTCTGAGGATCTGAAAAAAAGAATTGTTGCTCTACATAAAGATGCCCTAGGCTATAAAAAGATTGCCAAGACCCTTAAACTGAGATGCAGCATGGTGGTCAAGACCATACAGCAGTTTAACAGGACAGGTTCCACTCAGAACAGGCCTCGCCATGGTGGACCAATGCAGTTGAGTGCACGTGCTCAGCATCAAAGCCACAGATTGTCTTTGGGAAATAGACATATGAGTGCTGCCAGCATTGCTGCAGAGGTTGAAGGGGTGGGGGGGTCAGCCTGTCAGTGCTCAGACCATACGCCGCACACTGCATCAAATTGGTCTGCATGGCTGTCATCCCAGAAGGAAGCCTCTTCTAAAGATGATGCACAAGAAAGCCCACAAACAGTTAGCTGAAGACAAGCAGACTAAGGACATGGCTTACTGGAATCATGTCCTGTGGTCTGATGAGACCAAGATAAACTTATTTGGTTCAGATGGTGTCAAGTGTGTGTGGCGACAACCAGGTGAGAAGTACAAAGACAAGTATGTCTTGCCTACAGTCAAGCATGGTGGTGGGAGTGTCATGGTCTGGGGCTGCATGAGTGCTGCCGGCACTGGGGAGCTACAGTTCATTGAGGGAACCATGAATGCCAACATGTACTGTGAGATACTGAAGCAGAGCATGATCCCCTCCCTTCAGAGACTGGGCCGCAGGGCAGTATTCCAACATAACAACCCAAAACACACCTCCAAGATGACCACTGCCTTGCTAAAGAAGCTGAGGGTAAAGGTCATGTACTGGCCAAGCATGTCTCCAGACCTAAACCATATTGAGCATCTGTGAGGCATCCTCAAACGGAAGGTGGAGGAGCGCAAGGTCTCTAACATCCACCAGCTCCATGATGTCCTCATGGAGGAGTGGAAGAGGACTCCAGTGGCAACCTGTGAACTTCTGGTGAACTCCATACCCAAGAGGGTTAAGGCAGTGCTGGAAAATAATGGTGCCCACACAAAATATTGACACTTTGGGCCCAATTTGGACATTTTCACTTAGGGGTGTACTGACTTTTGTTGCCAGCGGTTTAGACATTAATGGCTGTGTGTTGAGTTATTTTGAGGGGACAGCAAATTTACACTGTTATACAAGCTGTACACTCACTACTTTACATTGTAGCAAAATATAATTTCTTCAGTGTTGTCAAATGAAAAGATAGAAGAAAATATTTACATAAATGTGAGGGGTATACTCACTTTTGTGAGATACTGTGTGTGTGTGTGTGTGTGTGTATATATATATATATATATATATATATATATATATATATATATATATATATATATATATATATATATATATATATATATATATATATAAAATGCATTTCTTTTGCATTTTTACTTCTCGTCATTTTTTAAATGACTTGGTAGGTTAATTGATTAATTAATTAGCTTTTTCTATTTTTCTATTATATATTACATTATTGTCTGTCTGTTTCTTTAAAACGTAATCATCATTTTGATATATGTTAAGAGCCTGTTTTTCACAGATGTGTGTTTGTTTTTGAAAAAATGTGCATCTCCATAACATGCTTCCCTGGGCCAGCCACTATTCTAGTTTTATCTATCCCGGTGTTCTGCCAAAAACTGTCCCCTCATCAGATAGTGTCCGCTCCGTACTGCGCAGGCGCCGCGCTTGCGCAGTAAGGAGGACAAAGGAGACGCCGAAAGTCTCCGAAGAAGAACAGCTGAGGAAGAATTATATAGGGCGCCTGCGCAATGCCTGTTGCATTCAGTCACAGGCTCCCGCACGCTCCCGATGCTCGAGGGGAGGGTTTACAAAATGTTAATATGTTTGCGGGGTGTGTTTAGTGAATTGAAGGGTGGGGTTATCAATGTTTATGGGCGTGTTTGCTGTACATATTTAAGGAGCGAACACATACAATTAGGCAAAGTATCAGTGCGGAATTTGGATGTTTTGTTGCAGAATTATAGCAGAACCCTCCTACTTCAACACTTTTGTAAGTACACTGTTATGGTTATATGTTATTCCCCTTCAGGGCTGTCTGTCTACAGGGCATGTGTTCTATGGATGATTATATTAACCATTGAAAATGTATGGGAAGTTCTGTGGTGGCTATCTGTGTACAGGGCTTGTATTCTATGGATGGATGATAAAGCATGGACATGTATTTACAGTTGAATAGTTTTGCTAAGTTCTGTGGTGGAGAACATGTATATTGCACAAAGTGTCTGCCATGTGCGGGGGGGGGGGGGAGGGGAGACGCAATACAATGGCAAAGATGTATGATGTGTATTGCGGTAATTGTCCATTATGCTTCTATTTTATTCCCATGTAGGGCTGTCTGTGTACAGGGCATGTATTATATGGATAGATCACATCTTCTCACCCCCCCCCCCCCACATGGCAGACACATTGTGCAATATATATGTTCTCCACCACAGAACTTACCGTACATACAAAATGGCAGCCATGGGGGGGGGGGGGGGGATGGGAAGATGTGTATTGGCATGGGGGGGATGGGAAGATGTGTATTGGCATGGGGGGGGATGGGAAGATGTGTGTTGGCATGGGGGGATGGATGGATGATAAAGCATGGACATGTATTTACAGTTGAATAGTTTTGCTAAGTTCTGTGGTGGAGAACATGTATATTGCACAAAGTGTCTGCCATGTGGGGGGGGGGAGGGGAGACGCAATACAATGGCAAAGATGTATGATGTGTATTGCGGTAATTGTCCATTATGCTTCTATTTTATTCCCATGTAGGGCTGTCTGTGTACAGGGCATGTATTATATGGATAGATCACATCTTCTCACCCCCCCCCCACACATGGCAACACACATCTTCCCATCCCCCCACCATGCCAACACACATCTTTCCACCCCCCCCCCATGCCAACACACATCTTCCCACCCCCCCATGGCAACACACATCTCCCCCCCTCCCCGATGGCAGCCATTTTGTACCATACACATCTTCCCATCCCCCCCCTATGGCATCCATTTTTTACCGTACACATTTTCCCATCCTTGACACCCTCCCCCCACGGCAGCCATTTTGTGTCATACACATCTTCCCATCTTTCCCCCTCCCCCACCCCTATTGCAGCCATTTTGTGCCATACACATCCTCTCCACCACACATCTTCCCATCTTTCCCCCCTCCCCCCATGGCAGCCATTTTGTGCCATACACATCTTCCCTCCCCCTCCCCTCCCCCCATGGCAGTCAATTTGTGCAATACACTTTCTCTCCCCCACACGTCTTTGGCATTGTGTCCTCCTCTCCCCCCACCACATATACAGCACGCGTGTATTATTGATGGATACAGCTGACATGTGGATGGATACAACTTACAATGACTGATATGTTTTGGATGGATGAGTGATGAACACAATGGCAGAGATGTCTAGGGTGGATATGGACATTTCTTGGCCAGGATGTTTAACCACTTCAATACCAGGCACTTAGACACCTTCCCGCCCAGCCCAATTTTCACCTTTCAGCGCTGTTGCAACAAATAAAAAAAGACCGAAAATTTCGAAAAAAAACAAGTTTTTCTTTGTTTCTGTTAAATTTTTTTGTAAATAAGTACGCTTTCTCCTTCAATAATGGGCACTGATATGGCTGCACTGATGGGCACCGATGAGGTGGCACCAATGAGGTGGCACTGATGAGGTGGCACTAACGGGCACTGATGGGCACTGATAGGTGGCACTGATGGGCACTGATAGGTGGCACTGGTATGCGGCACCGATGGGCACTCATAGGTGGCACCGATGGGCACACATAGGCGGCACTGATGGGCACTCGTAGGTGGCATTGATTGGCATATATGGGTGGCACTGATGGGTACTTATGTGTGGCACTGATGTGTGGCACTGATGGGCACTGATAGGTGGGCACTGATTGGCACAGATTGGGCACATGTGGATGGCCATGGGGTACATACCTGGCCATCCACGTTGCCCCTTCCCTGGTGGTCCTAGTGGGGTGATCTGCGGGGGGGCTGCGCTGATAAACAATCAGCGCAGACCCCCCCTGCAAGGAGAGCCGCCGATCTCCTCTCCTCTACTTGCGTCTGTCAGATGCGAGTGAGGAAGAGCCGATCAACGGCTCTTCCTATTGACAGCGTGATCAGCCGTGATTGGACACGGCTGATCACGTGGTAAAGAGCCTCCGCCGGAGGCTTTTTACCAAGATCAGTGTAGCGGTGTGTCAGACTGACACACCGCTCCACCGATTGCCGCGATGCGCGCCCCCGGGGGCGCGCTGCGGCATGTTATCCTGCTGGACGTCATATGACGCCCAGTCAGGATAACACAACCACTTCCCGGACGTCAATCCGCTATAGGGCGGGCGGGAAGTGGTTAAAATTGCATCCATGTTCTCACGCGCACAGTACACATAAAACACACAGCTCTGTATGGGCCCCCAGAGGAAGACAAATAGAAGATATGCAGAATTTTTTTTTTTTTTTTCCTTTATTTCAATAAGTATTAACAGAGTATATCTTACATGTTTTTTTTTTTTTTTTATACACAGATCATAGTAATGAGAGCACATATCAGTGTGTGTGTGTATATATATATATATATATATATATATATATATATATATATATATATATATATATATATATATATATATATATATATATAGGGCCCCTATAGGTGTAGGCCTATTGGGGCCCTAAATAATATACACACACTGATATGTGCTCTCATTACTATGATCTGATTGTTGTGTTTTAATCAGTGTGGTGTGCCATTAATCTACAGTTTAAAGCATATAATATTTTTAATTTTTTTCCCTTCACAGGCTTTGCATTTGGTTTCGGTCACTTGCATTGCAGACCCACTCTATCAGACTCCCCGACTAGTGAGTATTATTTAAGACTGTACTGCTGTTTGAAACGTTGCGGGTCCATATAGCATATAATATACCTTTTATCTATGTATCCTTTTAATCTTTCTAAAATTATTTCTTTCACAGGCTTTGCATATGGTTTCGGTCAGTTGCATTGCAGTCCCGATCTATCAGACTCCCCGACTAGTGAGTATCATTTGATTACTGTCATGCTCTTTGCAACGTGGATGGTCCATATAGCATTTAATATACCTTTTTTATCTATGCATCTTCCCTTTTTTGTTGTTTTTTTTTATTTACAGGCTTTGCATTTGGTTTCGGTCAGTTGCATTGCAGTCCCGATCTATCAGACTCCCCGACTAGTGAGTATCATTTGATTACTGTCATGCTCTTTGCAACGTGGATGGTCCATATAGCATTTAATATACCTTTTTTATCTATGCATCTTCCCTTTTTTGTTATTTTTTTTTATTTACAGGCTTTGCATTTGGTTTCGGTCAGTTGCATTGCAGTCCCGATCTATCAGACTCCCCGACTAGTGAGTATCATTTGATTACTGTCATGCTCTTTGCAACGTGGATGGTCCATATAGCATTTAATATACCTTTTTTATCTATGCATCTTCCCTTTTTTGTTATTTTTTTTATTTACAGGCTTTGCATTTGGTTTCGGTCTGTTGCATTGCAGTCCCGATCTATCAGACTCCAGCAACTAGTGAGTAATATCAGAATTAGTTTAATTTCTGAGGCGTGTATCATTTTTTTTATAAAGACCATTTTTAATAATGATAATTTATTATAGACTTAGTTTATTTACCAGCTGTTAAATGTTCTGTATATTTCCAATTTAGTGGCTGGAAAACATACTTGGCATTTGTTTTTTATTAAGATCTTACCAAAATGTGTGCACAGGTTGTAATGTTTAACGTTATGTAATAGTGCTCTGCTATATTTTCAGGTATGGAGAACAAGTGGCAAGAGGTATATAATTACCTCGCTCAGGGAACGTACCCATCAGCGTATTCAAAAAATGAACAACGCGTTCTCGTTCTTCGGAGGTATGCCTCCAAATTTTCAATAAATGGTGAGTGTCATAAACGATAATGCACGACAACAGATTGTAGGATCGCTCTTTCAGAAATGCATCTTTTAATGTCAATTTTGTTTTATAGAAGGAAAGCTCTTGTATGGCAATAAAATAGCCATTCAAAGTAAAGATGAGGCAAAGAGCATATTTCATCAATTTCACGCTTCCCCTATTGGCGGTCATACTGGCATTCTAAAAACGCGCTCTGCAGTGTGCTCCAGATTTTACTGGAACGCAATGACTGTACACATTGAGAAATGGGTATGCAATCTACTAAATTTGTTGTATTTATATACACATACACAAAAGCTGTACACATTTTTACAATTTGTTTTTCTTGAAGGTACAGGAATGTGAGCAGTGTCAGAAGGTGGGAAAACCATTGAAAGCAAGCCAACCATTGCAGTTTATTAAGGTAATTGTTGTTAAAGCTGTGTTATTTTTTAAACATAATAGATATGATGAGCGTCAACATGTATCATTCATTCATTTACAAAGAAATTATTCCATCCCATTAGGTGTCAAATGTGTGGGAACTCGTTGGCATCGACCTAACGGGACCTCTACCCAAAACTGTTAATGGAAATATATATATCCTCACGGCGACTGATTATTTTTCTAAGTGGGTGGAGGCGTTCCCACTAAAAACGAAAAGTGCTGCTGAAGTGGGACAAAACCTTTGCTCTATGATATATAGACACGGATGTCCCAAAAGAATCCTGTCTGACCAAGGCAGAGAGTTTGTGAATCAAGTAGGTGTACTTCAAAAATAGCATAGTAGTAGAAATGATATAAGAGTTATGTTGCTACCTTCATTTTGTTTTAAACATGCTTCTTTTTACAGCTCAACAATGGGCTTTGTACGCTTCTGGGAATAGAAAGGAGTGTGACAGCAGCATACCATCCCCAAACAAATGGGCTTGATGAGAAAACTAACGACAACATAAAGCGGCAAGTTTAATTAGTATTTGGATTTACGTTTTATTACTGCATTCTGTTTCTTCCAATCAATTTGTGTTTGCATTCCACTGCTATTGCAAGTGGTTAAGCATAGAACATACTTCTCTTGAGTATGGGGCTCGTTGCATGAATGAATGTTTACTAGAGAGCTGTAAATGTGGTGTTAAGTAAACTTTTTTTTTTTTTTTTTTTTTTAAATCTCTTTTTTTGTTTCACTCTAGAGCTCTAATGAAAGTGGTCAACGATAAGCAGGATGATTGGGATATGTATTTGGAACCTACATTATTTTCTTTGCGTTCAAAAATACAAACCACCACAAAATTTTCGCCATTTCAATTGATGTATGGAAGGGAGGCAGTTTTCCCCGCCGAAGTTCCTGTTGAAATGCCGGTTAGTTATTGTACAACTGTGCAATTCTGTGCTCACATATGCAAACTTATCAATTTCTGTGGGGTAGAGGTGATTTAAGGCTGCATGGCTTATGTATAATTTTATAGGCTGTTCTCTTTCTAGACTTACAAAGTCAATATAGCTCTTGTGTGTGGTTTTTTTTTTTTTTTTTTTGGTAAATCGCTTAATTAAAATATATAGAAATTTCTTTTTGGTTTAGCTTTTACAGATCATTCTCCCGGATGAGACTAGTTATGTTTCTTTCATGGAGGAGAAGAAAGCTGCAATGGAGATAGTGAAAGCAGCCACAAAGGAAAATATTGCCAAGTCCCAGAACAGACAGAAGGAAGCCCATGATAAAAAAATACAGAAAAAGTATAAAAGCACAATTTATACTGTTGGGCAAAAGGTGATGGTGTTTAACATGAGGAAAAAAGGCAGGAAAGGTGGAAGGATAGAACCAGACTTCAACAGCCCTTGCACAATAGAGGCAATATCAGGGAAGCTTGTCACATTATTGAATGATGCTGGAGTTCCTCTAAAAAACAAATATAATGTTGACCACCTAAAGCCTTTCCTGACGACAAAAAATGAGGACAAGGAAGGTGATGATCAATCTATGAAGACGCCAAAAGGACACAGCAGTTCTAATACCGCTCAACAGAGACCTTCTGTCAAAAGTGATGCTGCAGAAGTACCGAAGGATAACATGATGATCACTATTCAGGTACAAGTGAACTCGATATCTGCATAAGATATATACAAAGATATCATTTTATGGTTATGTTTTCCCAACATTTTGTCACTCTGTTTAACCTCCATGCAGTTATAAAAATTTTTTAATGGTTTATACATGTAATTGAATGGGAATGTTGAATTTTAAGCCCTCAATAGATACTTCATGGAAAGTCGAGCACACCATAGAAGAGAGAGGTAGTTTTATAAAGTTTGACCCCGTTGGTCATATGTTTGGCCATGCCCTGTTGGTATGGCCTTTTTTATTTGTGTGTAAAGTTGCCACTGTTTGGCATAGTTTTACTCCATTCTTTTGCTACTTGGACCTCTTTGGTGAATATTGGCATTGCCCTGTTGGTATTGCCTTTGCCATCATTTGCCCATTCCCGCATTTCCTAAAAATGTGTCATTACTTTTTATCCAGTCCTTAAAGATTTGCTAATCATGCTCATTTTTTACCATTGCCTACCCAGTTCAAGTGTTATGGCAGAGAGAAGACGAGACATCACAGGTAGTTGTTGTAGGGCCTTATCCGCTGTTTGTCTCCTCATTTAAAACGCTGCGTGCAACAAAGTGGCTGGTAGATGAGGTAAGAGACTACTTCAGAACAGTTGAAAATATATTCAAGCCAAATGTGTTCTTATTGTGAAATTCTTTTTGTTCAAATACAGGTAATTGACTCCTACCTACATCTCATTATTAAAAAACAGCAGGCAAGTGTGACTTCAGTGAACTATGTGTGCTTGTGTTGTCTTTATTGTTCAGCATGATAAATTTACATTTGATTTTACACAGGAATCAGTTCGTCAAATTTGTGCAGTTGTTGCCAAAGCATTGTTTGATGGGCAAATACAGAAACTTGGAAAGGTGGGTTACTTATTGCGGTTACAGCTATATGTAAGAAATGTATCACATTGATTACTAACTTCATTTAAACACTTTTGCGCAGAATATGTATCCAGAGGACATTTGGGTGTGTCCCGTTAACGTTGGACAGCACTGGATTTTAGTGGTATTTATTCTAAGTTTACCTTTCTTTACTCATGTTATTGGACTATATTATTTCATTCTGTCATGTATGTAGGTTTGCCACCTTATCTTGAAAGGAAATTCAGAATAACTAAGCAAAAGTCATAAAATGTAGACATCTAAATTCATATCAAACTTTGGTTACATCTTCATCCTAACAATGGACACAATTTGAAACCACAAATGTCTTGGTGAATCCTTGACAGGTTTCAAACTTATGTGTATATCGATATTCAACTCTAACACAATGACCTTGCAGAGTGCATCTGCTCTTTGGAGGCCTAATTGTGAATGTGAATTGTGTTTACCAAAAAATTAAAAATGTCTTTTAGATTTTCAACATGACACAGAAGGCCATGTTTGTCATAGACCCAATGGGAGCTGAACTTGCATATGCAGCCACATTGTACAATAACTGGGGGTAAGTGTGCCTCTTGAAAAAGTTATTTGATTAAACAATATAAAAAACAATATGTGCACAATTATATATATATTTTTTTTTTCTAATAGTTTGTTCCTGCGGATGGTCACTCGCAAAGATCAGATTGTCCAATGGAAAATGTATGTTCTCAACCACAGCAAACAGGACAGCAGTAGCTGTGGAGTTCTTATTTTGATGGTAATTATTTCGTTTTGACATTATATTTATTTCAGTCAATAATTAAATGTTAAAGTGTTAATATTGTGAAAGTGAAACTATTGCTTTTAGGAACTTTTCATGTTTTACAGTTTGCAAAAGAGTACCTAGAAAGTAGAAGTATAAATAATGTTAAAACCTCACCCGAAGCAATTTTGGATGCACGACTCCAAATAGCATGCACCCTACTGGAGTATAAAGGTCAGTCATATCAGTAACTGCATGAAACCTTTGTTAGTCTAAATGAATATGCCAAAAAAATCAACATTGAATCTATCACGTTGTCTAAAATGTATTTATTTCTAAATGATTGCCAGACATTTTAAGATGTTGTGAAACCGGTTTACCAAATTCACATATTTATTTTAGATCATCATGGCTGAGCAAGTGCGGGAAGTTGGATAACTGATCAAGGAACCAAGAAAAGATGAAATCTGAAACCCTAAGTTGAGTAACTGTTCTGTCTAATTAATGCGTACATATTGTACATACTTAAATTTATTGGCATATTTTTGGAAGGTATGGCTTGGGTTGCATGTGCAGGTTTTCCTGTTTAGTAAAGCACTGATACAAGTAAAAATCTCAACAGAAGAAGCCCGGTTTTCTGTGGCGATTTGTTGCTTGTGCTGGTGGAAGATGCTGCGTACACTGTTTAGGAAGAGTTATGCCCTGTACACACAATAGTATTTTCCGATGGAAAATGTGTGATAGGACCTTGTTGTGGGAAATTCCGACCATGTGTGGGCTCCATCACACATTTTCCATTGGAATTTCCGACACACAAACTTTGAGAGCTTGCTCTAAAATTTTGTAAACAGAAAATTCGTTGTCGGAAATCCTGATCGTGTGTACACAAATCCGACGCACAAAGTGCCACGCATGCTCATAATAAATGAAGAGAGGAAAGCTATTGGCTACTGCACCGTTTATAGTCCCGACCTACGTGTTTTACGTCACTGCATTCAGAACGATCAGATTTTCAGACAACTTTGTGTAATCCGTGTGTATGCAAGACAAGTTTGAGCCAACATCCGTTGGAAAAAATCCTAGGATTTAGTTGTCGGAATGTCCGATCAATGTCCAACCGTGTGTTCGGGGCATTAGTCTGCAAGGGTTTCTGGTGTCCAGCAGGGCTAGAAGGCGATGCACCCTTCTATGTTGGCCAGAACTAGTTGGTGGATGTTTTCAAGGATCTGGCTGGATATGCTTCTCCTTTGAACAGAGTTTGAGATGGAGTGTCAGATATTTCCTTGGATATTAGTCTCCATTTTTGGGTTACAGAAGTGAGAGATGCGGGCAGTTGCTGTGTTTGGCTTGCACTTCCCGCATGCTCTACATGTAGAATCTAAAAAGAGGGAAAAGGCAGAATTGGAGATTTACAGAAGGAGTAGCTTGCAGTAGCATACAAGTGTTTTGAAGAAAGGTCAAGTTGGTTCATAAAAGTTAAAGCTGCAGTGGCTTAGAAGTGTGTTCAAACCCCTGTAGGCTGATCTGGAGATTTAAATGACCGGTGTGCCACCCTCATGAATAAGTGTAATAACAAAAGGCAAAGAGCCGAAGCCTGTAATCATAAGTAGGACATGTGCCACTGTTACTTCCAATAAGCGGGAAGCAGAGGATTTGATCAACTCAAATGGCTGAGTTGAGTGAGATACAAGGAAGGCCCTCTACCGATCTCCAGGAGATGCATGTATTGATTTAGTTAAGGTGGGGCTCCCTAGAGAGGAAATAGATGGTAATACCACCCCAGCATTGCTTAAGTGAAAGCAAGTGGTTGGGAATGGTAGATTCAGTCACATTTAGTATTTACGTTGTGTCAAAATGGAGCACTTAACAAAAATACACCATGCTGAGAACACTTGCATGTCTGTCCAAACACAGGGACGCTGATGAGCAGGCCTGTGTTTGGAGAGAAATGCAAGTTTATTAGTTGCGTTGGTAGTGGATGCCTTTTTTATGAAAGTTTTTCAAGGCAACAGTGGGCAGCGTACTACACTTTAGCATTAAGAAATGGGCAGATAGAGAAATGTGAGCTATGTGTTTGGCAGAGTTGTAAGGAACATATTATCTGCTTTTGTCTCTTATACTTTTCAGCTACTGACCATCGAGAGGTTTAGCAGGCAGAGCAGATGACCATGCTAGATGGGAGGAGGCAGACCAGAAGAGAGCCTGAAGAAGATGAGTCTGATTTCCTGATTGTAGAAATGTGAGCTATGTTTTTGGCACAGTTGTAAGGAACATATAATCTGCTTTGTCTCTTACTCATTTGAGGTACTGAACATCGAGAGGTGGAGCAGGCAGAGCAGAAGACCATGCTAGATGGGAGGAGGCAGACCAGAAGACAGCCAGAGGAAGATGCGTCAGATTTCCTGATTGTGGATGAATTGGAGTGGACTTTCATCTGAGTGTTTCCTTATGACGGGCAAGAGACTATCTGGGACTTAATTTCGACAAACTGCCAAAGATATAGTTTAACCCTGCTCAACAATAATGTTGTCGCTTTCCAGGGACAATAAAACCAAAGTCTGATCGCCTAG